>NC_056739.1:1433837517-1434137517 GCF_019279795.1 Protopterus annectens
CAGGTGGCTTGAAACTGTACGGGGAAGAAACCACATCAGTTCTTCTTATTTGAAAAGCCCTCCGACTGAATTGTCGTACAAAAGAGGCCAGCCACTTTCTGATCTGCGACTGAAGGATGGGTTTTTCACGAACCAGGTGATCAATCACAAAGGCTCAGGTAAGGTGAATCTACCTTTTTTTTTTCTGTTTTAGATCAGGGACTAGATTTGTATTGTTTTTGTTAGGACTGTATTTTTTACAAGTCAGGGACAGAAAAGATTACTCTTGTCATATATCAGGGAAACAGAGCAGGTAGGCAGTCATTCTGAAGAGACTATAACAAAATCCATGGTACCATGTTAAAAATAAGGAGTTACGTAACAATTAAAAGGGTAGAACAAAATGGGTAATAATTGCACAAAAAGACCCCAAAATCCGCCATTAACCAAAGACGCAAAATACATGCAGTCACAGCGTGCTGATAATATTAAATACTACTCAGAATGGGTTAATAAGTATGAATTTGATGGTAAATTAGAAAAATCCTCGCTTATCAAACTTGTCAAACTGCTTAAAACCGATTCTAAAGGTTGGGTAAAAAAGCAGCGCCAATTAGGAATTCCTGAGGCACACAGGTGGATTGAGGAAGTAAACTATAGGGAACAAAAAAGCAATAATTCAAAAGCAACGTTTTTAGATAAGGAGGACAATAACTTAGTAATAGCATCAGCCCCTCTGCCTCCCTTACCAGAATATGAAGCAAGTGAACAAGTTAGTCCACCCCCGCGATATCCTGCTGTTACCGTAAATAGAGACACTACAAAAGCAAAACCGTATATTAGAGATCCCATCGAGACCAGGTCTCGAGCACAGGCAGGTAATTCAAAAGGGGACATTGAATTATATCAAATGGGTAGAAATTCACGATCTATGAGTGAAGAAGAAATATGCTCACTCATAGAAGTGTCTAATCCTCAGGCAGGGCAAGAAGGTCAGGACCCAACTATTCTAGTGTACAGACCCTGGACTCCGGAAGATATCTGGAAAGCCACTGAGGGAATTCCCCATCCAAAAGTTAGAAAGTTCTTAGAAGATTTACAAGGAATGAGGCTGAATTATAATTTAAACGGAGAAGAGGTAGAAAAAGTAGTCAGACAAATTGTGGGACCAGATTGGCACATGATCAGTGGCAACTGGAATCCCCATGATGCTGCACTCAGGCCCCTCCCACATAGCAGTGCAGAACTAGACAACAGAGTGAAAGGTCTTACAGAACACATCTCTGAGAAATGGAAGCCTAGGGCAGACTGGACTTGCATTAATCAATGCATCCAACAAGTAGGTGAAACTATTGACAGATATTATGCCAGACTGTTAGAATGTTTTAATAACCATTGTGGAATGCAGGTTCCTGAAGATCAGACACAAGATTCCCCATATGAGCAGCAGTTAAAGAATGCATTTTTGAAAGGCAGCATTGCACCCATAAGCAGTTTAATTACGAAGCACATGGTAGATCATTGTACAAGCAGGTTACAGTCATTACTTGAATATGCTAGGCATGCCAAAAGGCATTTTAATAGCAAAAAAGAAAAAGAAAGCCCAAGTATTTTCTGTAGAAGATGGAGCAGAAGTTTATGTAGTACAGTCCGGGAAAAAGGGCAAGAGAAATGCCCAGGGAAACAAACAATCTGATCAGCGATCAGAGGATATTGAAGGGCGAAAGAAAAGGGGTGAATGTTTCAAATGCGGTAAAAAGGGACACTTGGCAAGGGATTGCAAGAAAAACAAGAAGGCAACCACAGAAGACAAGAAGGGTGAGGACTGACTATATGATAGTCAAGAATCACTAGAATGGGATAGCAGAGAAATGACAAATGAGAATGTGATAGAGGGAGTAGAGGATGTGACAGAAGAAATAGAGGAAGTGCAGGAAGTTATGGACAGTGAAGAAAATGAAATATTGGATTTAGCTTTATTGAGCTTAGAGCTCTATTTAGCAGAGATGAAACCAGAAGTTACACTCCTGGTAGAAGGGAGGGAAGTCAAATTCTTGTGTGACTCAGAGGCATCATCGACCCTGATACATCCCTCCAAACTGCCAGAGAATTCAGAGTCACCTGATTACATACTAGTGAAAGCAGCTAATGGACAGCTGTATCGGGAGCCCCTCTCCCATAATATTGCAATAACTGATCCTGTTTCAGGATTGACCCAGAAAAGTAAAATTGTTGTTTCCACAAAATGCCCAGTAAATCTCTTGGGCAGAGACCTTATGCAGCTATTTGGTATAGCAGTAGTTCCGACTATGCAGGGTATGGAAGCACATCGACAAATTAGTACCTTTGCAGTGCAATCGGAGGGTGAAATGTTTTATTGGTGCAGCCAGGACTTGGTTACGACTGGTCCAGGGGCAGTGACAGAAGAGTTGATGAACGTAGCCATCAGCAAGTTCCCCTCCCTTGACAATGATAAACAACATTTGTTGCACTGTACTCTGTATTATTGTAATACACCAGGACCTGATAAGGAATATGAGCAAGAATTGTTTAGAAATCATGAAAACAGATTGATATTACGTAATCTGTACTGGGACATGAAAGGGAACAGTGTAGCCAGCTGTTCATTGCCCCAGGAGTTCTTTGCACTCTATGAATCTAATCGATTACCACATGTTAGCTTAACTAAGGGCAAGAATGTAAAATAGGTAGACCTAGGAGAAGAAGTCACGAGATGGGAAAAGCAGACAGAGTTAGAACTGTCAGAACAAGGAATACAAAGTCAGAAGTTGAATTGGATAACTCAGACCCACCCAACCATGCACTTGCAATCTAGCAAGGACAGCTGATTAGCACTCCTATTAAAGCAGGAAGAGAATGCCTTACAGAATATACCAGAAACTCTTTGGTCAACAGGAAAGTCAGATGTAGGACTTATTCGTACAGCGGGACCAGTTACTATCACACCAAAGTCAGCATTTCCACCACAAAAAAGACAGTATCCCTTATGAAAAGATGCAGAAGTAGGAATCAAACCTATTATAGCAGCATTACTTAAGGAAGGGGTGCTGGTGGAATCTCCTGATTCACCATGTAACACACCCTTATTTTCTGTTAAGTAAGCGAATGGAGAGTGGCGCATGGTCCAAGATTTACAAGCTGTAAATGGTGCAGTAATACCAAGGGCACCTACGGTGCCAGACCCACACACCCTGTTGAATGATTTAAAACCTCAACAGAAATATTTTTCTGTGGTAGATATCAGCATTGCGTTCTTTTCGATACCGATACACCCTGACAGCCAATATTGGTTTGCATTCACATTTCAGGGGAAAAGGTATACATATACACGACTACCACAGGGTTATTGTGAAAGTCCGACAATATTCTCACAAGAAATGGCAAACAACTTGGTGGGATTTACCCCACCAAGAGGTAGTCAGATTTTACTTTATGTTGATGATATTCTGCTGACGGACCCCACCCAGCAAGATTGCAAAGAAGATACCATAGCGCTATTACAATTTCTAGCCACTGAAGGACATAAAGTAAACAAAAATAAACTGCAGCTTTGGAAAAAACAAGTTAAGTACCTAGGATATGCAATATCCAAAGAGGGTAGGACATTAGATGAGGACAGAAAAGTAGAGATTTTACAAGCACCAAAACCCACTACCAAGAAGGAAATGATGTCCTTCCTGGGTACGACTAATTTTTGCCGGAGCTGGATTCCAAACTAAGCCTTGGAATCTGCACCGCTGACTAACCTGATATATTAAAAGCCTATGGCAGCACAGGATTTGTTACAATGGACACCAGAAGCAGAATCTGCTTTCTGCAAACTGAAACAGTTAATAGCGTCCTCATTAGTTTTGGACTTACCAAACTATCATAAACGTTTTTTCCAAACTGTATATTGTAAGCAAGGTTATATGACATCAGTGTTAACACAGCAGCATGGGGACAAGCAATGCCCTATTGCTTTTTATTCATCACAACTAGACCCAGTGGCACAGTCTTTACCCCACTGTGTACAAGCAGTAGCTGCAGCTGCAATGGCAGTACAGGCTTCGGCCTCAGTCCCTGCTAGGCATCTTTCCTGTATGACTATATTGTTGAGCCAACCTCATATGACAATTGAACGATGCATGACTTTGAACCCTTCTACCTTGCTCCCAACCCCTGCAGATGGCACACCGCACAGCTGCCTGCAGGCGATTGAGCAAAAGACACTGCCTAGAAAAGATCTTACGGATGTCCCTTTGGATAATGCTGAGTTGACACTACGTGGATGGCTCGTGCAAAAGGGGTCCTGCAGGACAGAACCTAGTAGGATATGCAGTAGTTTCTGATACTAAGATTATAGAAGCGAAACCCTTACCACACAATTTATCTGCATAGGCAGCAGAATTGATTGCCTTGACACGGGCATGTACCTTAACAAAGGGTAAATGTGTGAACATTTTTACTGAGAGCCAGTATGCTTTTTCTACTGTACATGTTTTTGTGCAACAGTGGAAAAATCGAGGAATGATAACATCTACTGGCAAACCAATCAATCATGTACAGTTTATTTTAGATCTTTTAGAATCTATTCAGTTACCTCAGAAAGTAGCTATTTGTAAATGCACAGCTCATATCAAGCAACAGGATAAGATTTCAAAAGGTAATGCGAGAGCTGATACAGCTGCAAAACAGGCAGCTTCAGAAGTATTTCTTTTGAATGAGGAATTACAACCCTCTGAGATTTTAGACTTAGAAATGTTAAAGACAATGCAGACACTTACTACGCAAGCTGAAAAACAAAGATGGGTAAAATGAGGAGCAATTCTCGAAAAGGGGCTGTACATCTCTAAAGAAGGAAAACCGATATTACCATTTAATTTGTTTAGATATGTAGCTTTGTTGAGCCATGGGCAATGCCATGTCTCAACAGGGGGGATGGTACAGCTGGTAAACCGAGTGTTCATGACATATGGATGCTTAAACTACTCTAAAAAATTTTGTTTAATGTGCCACGATTGTAACAAACATCATGCACAAGGTGCGTTAAAGCCCAAGCAAGGGAGTTTCCCTACACCACCGTATCCATTTCATACTATCTGTATGGATTTCATAGAATTGAACAAATGTGAAAATAAGAAGTATTGTCTTGTCATTGTAGATATGTTTTCCAGATGGGTGGAAGCCTTTCCGACTAAAAATCCAGATGCAGCTACCGTAGCAAAAATTCTCGTTAAAGAAATCATCCCTAGATTCGGCATTACAGAAAGGATCTACATTGACAACGGTACACACTTTGTGAACCAAACCATACAACAGTTAAGTAAACATTTTGGTATTTCTTTAAAAAATCATTATGCATATCATCCGCAATCTGCAGGGTTAGTAGAGAGGCATAATGGGATTTTAAAGAGTAAGCTGACAACTTCAAAACTCTACTCCATTCCTACTTGTTCTTTAGGTGGAAGTGCAACTGCACTTTTCCCACCTAGACTTTTCTCCACACACACTAACTGTATTTCTATACTAATTCCTACTACCATCAGCTTTGTTCCTGGATTTACTTTCTGTCTACTGTTGTCATGTGTATATATGTATGTATTGTAAATAGTTAGCTCTCTCTTTATTCCCCTCCCCAACATTTATGCTTGTTCTACTACTCTGCCATAACAATGACTCAGACTCTATGTAACCTTTGTAACCAACCAAGTCAATATATGACTCATATGTCAATATGTCAATACACAACTCATATGTTTATGTAAATACTATACCTCTTAATGTCTCTGATTCACAATCTACCAGTATTCTTATCACTTAGGCTGACTGTTGCATCTACATGTATCTGTATCTTTGAACCAAATTTAATTTTATCTTTTGTTTTTTCTTTTGTTTTATCTTTGATATTATTATGTAATGTGGAGCTTTTCTCCCCGGGCCTCCACTGAAAATGGGCTCCTGTGCCCAGTGGACCTCCCCGGTCATCAAACTGAAATAAATAAATAAATAAATAAGCTAAGGAAGTTAATAGAAGAAGCACAGAGAAATTGGGTGTACTGTCTGCCCCTGGCACTGCTGAGCATGAGAACTGTTCCAAATGCAAAAGGATTGACTCCTTTTGAAAAACTATTTGGAAAGGCTTATTATATACCTCAGTGGAAACCTCTCATGCCCACAGACCAGGAAGATGACTGTACACTAGCAGAGTATATGAGAAATTTGTTGAATTCTAAACATCTGTTGCAGTCAAATTCTGTTTCAGATAAAGAACAAACCAGCCCATCAGAAGTGGCAGTGGTTCCAGGTACCTGGATCTGGGTGAAGACAATAAAGAAGAAGAATTGGACGTCACCAAAGTGGGAAGGTCCATATCAAGTACTTCTGTCAACACCCACTGCAGTCAAGATCGCAGAGCGTGCATCGTGGATCCACCTGACGCACTGCAAACTAGTTAAGAACTTTGAACTGGACAAAGATCTTGTCACATGTCAAGAGCAAAAATAATAAGAGTCCAGAAAAAACATGAATGCAAAACAACCATTTCCTCAGAAGTATTGCATAATCATCCTGTTAACTGTACTAGTGACAATAATCTTTTTGTTGTGGCCATTCCTTTTTCCAGCCACACAAACTGAACTGAATAAACGTGAAGCATTACTCATAGACTGGCATCCAAACTTTAACACTTACCAGGCAATTAAATATGTGTATGCTGAGACTTTCAGTGTTTCGAATTGGTGGATTTGCACAGCTTTGCTGACAGCATACGGGGGGTTATTAATGACTACAGTCCCTCTAGGGGTCAACGAGACCTGGGAAAACTTGATTTATGATACCTCAGCCATTACATCACAAGATAAAATAGCATTGCACTTGTCTGTTCCACAAAAGGGAACTGTGTGTTTTTATAAAAATGATACTGTTCAGGTGGGTTGGAGCAATTGCAATGTGACTGTTCCTTATAAATGTTACACTAAAGCTAACAATGCAGGTTCTTATTGTAATACAAACTATGATTCATTTCTTGAATTGATGCACAAAACAATTAATGAAGTAAAACATAATTCTGTTTTTTATAAACAACTGTCTATAATTGATAGAAAAAATATTTCATGCAGGGCAAGTGTATATTCATAGCAAAGTTACTACTAAAGTAGAGGACTGTTATTTTGTATGTGGCAGAAAGGCATACAAGTGGTTACCTGAGAATTGGTCCGGCAGTTGTTTTTTGGGTTACCTGGTTCCGGCCATACGACACACTGCAGTTTTGCCTCGAGGAAAATTTCGGAATGTCCAAGAAGTTGTTAAAAAACGTGTGAATCCAGTGGGGCAAATTGATGCACGTTGGAAAAACCATCATTTTATAGGCAATGGACTGACATACATGGACTTGACTGATAGTGTTATATCATGGGCAGGCATATTACCAGCATATGGAGCAGTGAAATCGATCTGGGAGCTGAGAAAACTGTCAAAACATCTCAAAGTAATGAGCAATGCAACTTTTTCCACTCTCGAATTGGTGACTGATGAACTGAATGCCATGAGAACTGTAATGCTTCAAAACCTCATGGCTCTAGACCTCACCCTAGTGGCGAGAGGTGGTACTTGTGTTTTGATCCAGGAGGAGTGCTGTTCATATATTCCTGACCATAAACACGAGATAGACAATAACCTTGAGGTAATTCAGCAAGTGTCGGCCATGACCAAACCAGGACCAAACCCATTGATGGACTTTTTCCAGAAATGGTTTGGGGGGTGGGGTACTATCCTAATGAACATCCTGATTGCGATTTGTGTAGGAATGATCTTACTGGGAGTATGTGTTTGTTGTGGCATCCCCTGCATGAAAAGACTGATTAAAGATTTTATAGACATGTCAGTTTCTGAAACCTTATATCAAAGTACTGAGTTTGAAGAACTGTTAAAAGATTGAAAACGCTTTCATAAGTTTAAACTGAATGACTCTCTTAACTGCAAATCCTAAGTGGGAAGAGGTTAGGGGAAGAAAAAAAACTGTTTATGCTTATTTTGAAAGTAGAATAAAAGTATTAAAAGGGGGGAAATGTCAGAAAAATATGTATTAGTGTATGTATTAGTAATATGCTTAGTGCATTTAAGGCTTGAAAAGGGTTAACACATTTATTCTATTTCACACTGCATAAATCTGTACGAATTGCAGAAGCTTTCTAACCTTGTATTGTCATGAAATATGTGCAGTTATAATCTTTGCTTATGCTTTGGAAATTTACAGGAAAGCAGATAATTTCTGCTTGTGTCAGGAAAATAATGAATAGAACAATATCACCTGTATTAATGTTATGAGACTTAGACAAGGAGTTCCGCTTGTGCTGTGAGAAAATACACAGCTGCAGAAGCTATAGATAATTAGAACAAAGACTGCTTGAAAATATGAACTGCAATCAGCATTTGCTTGTGCCTAAGTTAGATAAGTACCTTGAAATGTAACACATGTATTAGAACTACGCAATAGAAGCTTGTAATGGGCTAGGGCCCACCAAGGCCAGGTTGTTTTTCTCAAAATGTTTTTCATAAATCTAGTCATGTCAGCAGAAAATCTGAGTAACATCTGCTGTAGAACAATACTGAAAGTTGTGTTTAATTACGTCAGCCATAGAAGGCCATGTCTTGTAGAATAGTATAAGAATAGCATACTTCCTGTTAGTAGTTAGGCAATATCCTGTATTTGCATGTTTTTGTCTCCTTGCAGCAAGTTATTAAATGTGCCTTAACTGAACCTTACGTGTATTGGTCTTTGAAGTTTTTTTCCTTTGACATGAATGCTTTTCCATGTAATGGAAAATAACAATCCAGTAACCAGAGTAAGGCATGCTAATCACCTCTTCACATAGTGTATCAAAAAAAAGAAACTGATTTATGCGGATGATGGCAAAGTGTTAGTGCATGCATGAGTCGCATTTCATGAATTCAACTTGGACTTGTAAAGCAGCTTGCAAGGATGGCACAGTGGTGTAGTAGCCATTGGGGCTGTCACCCCCCCCCCCCACCAGCAACAGGTTTTCAGGTTTAATTCTCAGCTGGGATGCCTTCTGTATGCAGTCTGCACATCCTCCCTGTGTTTGTGTGGGTTTCCTCCAGGTACTCCATTTTCCTCCCACATTAAAAACATATATGCTTGGAGTGTTTCTCCCTGGGCCTCTGCTGAAAATCGCCTCTGCCCTAGTCGGAATTTCCTGGTAAACAAATGTTAAATAAATCAAACAAGGAAATAGTGTAAAATCCACAACAAATCACCAACACTAAGCTTGTCCAGAAGGATACAGCATACAAGGCGAAGTTATAATATGTCCTGTTTAATATAAATATCTCAACACAACAAACATGAAAATTCAAAACCACTGAATCAAATGGAAATAAATGGATCAAGCGCTTTCATCCAGTTGCCATCTTGGAACATGTTACTGAGAATAGTAGAGGAGGGAATATCAGTATACATTTAGCAGAGAAAGAGGTGAGATGGCAAATTTTAACTGATGCTTTCACATTGCCTGGATTAAATGATTACATTACTATCAAGCCGTTTTTGTTAAAAGCTCAATAGTACACAAGTGTTGTGGGTTTTGATTACATTTGGTAGCTCTCTCTCTCTCTCTATATATATATATATATATATATATATATTTATATTTATACATCTGTTATTTTATGCATTTGGCTGTTTAGAAAATGTTAATATATATATATATATATATATATATATATATATATATATATATATATATATATATTTATTTATTTTTTTTTGGTAGGTAGATTATTCATTATTATTATGAGATGTATTATTCATAAGCCTCTTCTATTGTAGTAAAGCATGATCATTAGAACATATAAGCACAAGTGTTTATCAAATATTTATATATGTACTTTTTATATCTATTATCATTGTATATATATCTTGTATGTATCGTGTATTGTCCTTTAATAATGATGAGGACATAGTAGTACTATATATATTATAGCTATTCTATATGTTTAGGTTGATCAGCGGTCCCATATTATTATTGTTGCCACAGATCAATTTACTTACAGTAACATCAAAATTTATTTTTAAAACTGATTTTAAACATAAGATTCATTGTATTTTTAGTATTTATAATATATAGTATTAATATTCACTCATTGCTGCTATATACGATTGTATCTATGGATACTAATACAGATAATTATTGGGTAATCAAGATGGAACATACCCATAGGAATATTGTTTATTTTTTGTGTCTATGACAGCTAAATATTCAATATTCAATATGCATAGGTTTTTATTTAAATCAGCATCAGAAAATGGACACAACATATGTTTTGAACACATATTTTTTAGTGATGCATTGCTTTAAATGGAAGTGTCTTGCTGGGGCCAAAAAGTGTTTAAAAAGGTTTTAGTTAATTAACTAATTGATTCTGATGAAGTCCACATGCTAGTGAATGAAAGCGCTTGATCCGTTTATTTCCATTTGATTCAGTGGTTTTGAATTTTCATGTTTGTCGTGTTGCGATATTTATATTAAACAGGACGTATTATAGCCTTGTGTGCTGTATCCTTCTGGACAAGCTTAGTGTTGGTGATTCGTTGTGGATTTTACACTATTTCCTTGTTTGCTTTGTTATTGATAACCAGGGGGGGGGGAGGCTGTCACAGGGAAGCGTGCGCCTGGAGATCTCGATGAATTGAATAAACTTCGGTCAGAAGTTTCATCTTTAAAGGGAGAGGTCACTCATTTATTGGATATCATGTCTCAATATGAGCCCAAACCCTGTGAACAGACATCGCACAGTGAAATTAGAGAGCTGCTTAGCACTAGTGACTTGGATTTTAAACTGCCAAATGGTCAGCGGGTACCTACATCAGCATCTACGCAAAGAAACATTCTTGATGTCAAGAGTAAGGCTCCTGGCAATAGTAGATTGACTGACAAAGATTTCTCGTTTGACTTTTCTCTATACAATCTTGGTGATGAGTCTAGGCGCACTGGCAATAAACGCAAGTGATTTATGGCTGGAAAAACTTATACTTCAGCCGTTGCTCAGGGACATGTAGTACAGGGTACTGTACAGCATAGCTCTAGCCCTCGGGCTAAAGCTACTATTAACAGTGACATTTTTAAGCAACCGAGTGGAAAGAAAGATAAATTGGATAATTTTATATCAGTAGATGTATGCTTTGATAAAGTAAGTTGTAATGATTCAAATAGTAGTGCATTGAATGATAGCTGTCATGGCACATTACGTGATTTAATATATGCGTTGGGGAAAAATCTTAGTATAATAAGAGGAATTAAGATAGACAACGCCTATCTTAATAAATGTTTGACATTGAAATTAGTCCCTAAGGGACTTAGATTTTTTAAGAAACCTATGGGTATAGTACTTGATGAGCAGAAATGTGAAGAATTTGAGATTTTATTTAACCAGTTTGGTTATGATTTTATGAAATTGTTAATAAAGAAAAACAATGAAAAATTATGTAAGTATATTGACAAAGTGGAAAAACTTAATAAATTAATATATGATGATGTGCTGTTTGAGCAGTGGGTGAATTTATTTCATAAGCAGTTTGTGGAAGCTGATCGTAAGGCTCACAGCACTGTACAAAGAAAACATAGGAAGTTGGAGCGGGACATGACCGATTATAAAAATAATAAGGCATATCCATGGAAAAAAGAGACTGGGAACTATTTAGAACCATATGATAGTATAAACATAGATAATAACAATGGATTTTATCACCCCTATAGAGGGAATAAATTTTTTTATGGGGGAAGGAACCAAGGAGTAAAAACAAATTGGCAGAGGAACTGGAACTGGAGAGAAAAAAGAAATGGAGGGGGACAGAGATACCCCCACAACCAATAATGGAAGGAATATTAATATCTGACCATAAAGAAGCATCAAATTTATGTACTGATTTTAACGAAGAGAACAGTTGTAGTAGTACTTATATTAATGATAAGGAAATTATAGTGTTTCAACAAAATGAATTCAATATATTCAATTATACTGGTATGGAAATAAGTGATGAGTTTTTTACCCTTTTTTCTAAGGGAATGAAATTTATTCCTAGAAGGAAATTTAGGGTAGTGGATTGTATAACTGAAATAAAAAAATATCTTAGGAAAATAAATTTAGCTATACACTTTAACAGCATGTCCAACACAGGAGAGAACAGTAAATTGAAGAAAAAAAGTATATTTATTCCCACTTCTCATCCTAATGTGGCTTTATATGAAAAATTAGTCACCAAAGAAATATACATGTTAAAGAATGATATTTGTGAAAATAAAGACAGCAGTAATTTAAATAAGAGAGAACTAATCCTGCTGCAACGTCTAATTGAAGATACATCTGTGAGAATTATGAAGCTGGATAAAGGGGGTGGGATTGTACTGTATGATTATAATGAATATATCAACAAGATGTTTGATATATTAGTACAATCTGGGAACTATATTTCAATATCATTGAATGAAATTAATATAGGATACAGGCGTAGCAATATGTTTTCGGAGGACATGCTACTAGATGGAAGGATCAATTTAGACTTATATAATTTTATGATTGTGGATCACCCCACACTTGCCACTATTGTGGGGGTGCCTAAGGTACATAAAAACCTTATTGATCCTCCATTTAGGCCTATTATTTCAGGCAGTCGCTCCAAGACATTCCCTTTGGGAGTAGTTATTGACACCTGGTTGAAAGCATCTATAGTAAGGTACCACATTTGATTAAAGACTCTTGGATGTTTCTGGGGAATTTAACATCGTTTACATGGAAAGAAGGACTGGTTTGTATAACAATAGATGTTATTGATCTATTTTCCTGTATCCCTAAGGAAGAGGGTCTGGGTAGTTTCTATAATAGTATCAAACAGCATTCTAGTTTGGATTGGGAACATACTAATGTTATTATGGAACTCATGGGTATTATTTTGGATTATAATTTTATTTATTTTGAAGGCGAGTCTTACAGGCAGACCCGTGGAGTGGCCATGGGGGCTGCCTCTGCACCAATCTACGCCAATTTAGTTATGTTGGATTGAGAAATGGAAAAAATCTTTAAAAATCCTAGCAGATAGGTTCAGTGCTAACTTTACACCCCTCTCACCCCCTAGAGGGTCCATCTCTATACCGGAAGAATGCAAAGTTCCTATAATCACGGATGCACAGGTAAAAAACAAACTCTCCAAAGCCAAGAACACAGCATCCATGGGGCCTGACAATATCCCAGGCTGCGTTCTACACAAACTACAGAATGAACTGGCACCCTACCTAAGTACCATGTTCAATCATAGCCTCACCTCAGGCTTTGTACCCCCTGAATGGCGCACCGCAACGGTTATCCCACTCCACAAAGGGGGAGCCATGACAGACCCCGGGAACTACTGCCCCATTAGCCTGACAAGCCTGGTCTGCAAGGCCATGGAATGTATCATCGTGAAACTCATAAATAAAGACATTGGTGATCTTCAAACTCTGGACCCTACCAAGTTTGGATTTGTAAAAGGCAGACTATGTCTCCTAAACCTGACTGACTTCTTTGAAGCAGTCACCAAAGACATAGATGAGGGTAAAATGGTTCACACAGCTTATCTAGATCTCACCAAGGCTTTTGACACCATCCCCCACTCTGGAATTATAGATAAGCTCACTAAACTAGGTATAAATCCCTATGTCACAAGATGGGTTGCCAACTGGCTCATGGACAGAACCCACACTGTGAAAGTAGCGGATTCCAAATCCGACATCAGACCAGTGACAAGTGGAGTACCACAGGGTTCAGTCCTGGGTCCTCTCCTGTTTGGTATCTACTTCTCTGAAGTGCAGGCCAACACAGGTCTTTGGCTAACAAAGTTTGCAGATGACTGCAATCTAGGAGCCATAATCGAAACTCCTAAAGGTGTGGACAAACTACAAAAGGGCCTCACTGAGACAGATATCTGGTGTCAAAGCCTTGGCCTGAAGCTCAATGTCAAAAAGTGTATTGTCATCCCCTTTGGTAAAAACTCTGTACCCATGAACTAATACATAGCTGGTAGTCTACTTAATGCCAAAAATGTGATGATACCTTGGGACACAGGTGGAGAGTAGTCTCTCCTTTGATAATCACATCGCCACAGTGGTCAGGAAATCCTTCTACGTGGCTCATCTCATCACAAAAGGATTCTAATCCAGAAAAAAAGAGGTCATTGTTCCCCTCTACTCATCACTCATTAGACCCATTATAGAGTACAACGCCCCTTTTGGTATGTACCTCACAAGATATCTACAACAACTGGAAAGACCACAGAAATACCTCACAAAGAGGATTACTGGCCTCAAATAGATGCCCTATGCAGACCGTCTCAAAAAACTACAGCTTTACTCCATCGCATATCGCCTACTCAGGGGCGATCTCTGCCTAACATACAAAGCTATGTCAAACCCAGAGCTGCTGGACATGCTCTACTTAAAGAAATCCCAATCCCTCAGAGCTACACGCTTTAGGGACCTAAACCTTGTCACCACAATAAACAGAACATGCTGGAGGGATAGATTCCTGTCCCAGAGACTTCCCATACTCTGGAACAGTCTACCTATCTATGTCAAACAGAGCTCCTCATTAGCACTCTTCAAGAAAAATCTTGATGATTGGATGGGAAATGGGAAATTCACCCCGGGGATCACTTCTGTGGCTCTGCTCGACAGGGGCACAGGAAAATAATTTTCTTGGGTGGCGAAAGCCAGGGTACATTTTTTGGCTAGGCTTGTATGGGCCCTAGGGCCGATAGCCTAGTACCTACCTATGAACTTATGAACCTAAAAGTGATTATTTTAAATATATAAGATACTATACCAGATACCTAGATGACATCTTTATTTTGTGGGAGGGACAGGAAGAGAGCATAGAAGCATTTATTAGATATCTTAATAGTACCAGTCATTTCCTGAAATTTACGTATAATTGTAGTAAGGAAGGTATTGCATACCTAGATACATTTATTTCTAATAGTAAAGATGGATTTCTTTCCCGCATCCATAGGAAGAATACATTTTCTAACAACTACTTCGAGTTTACAAGTAATCATCCTTATAAGACCAAAAGGAGTATTTTCAAAGGTCAATGCATACGTGCAGCACGTATGACCTCTAATTATAATGAGATGATAGAGGAGATTTATTTTATTAGTAGTTTGTTTAGAAATAGGGAATACCCCCCCCCCCCCATTTAATTAATGAAATTAAAACTTATTTTATAGGAGAATGGGTGGAAAAATATTTGCCAGTATTGGGGAAACCATTAACCAATAGGAATATTGTACACAATACAGTAACAGAATATAAAAGAGCTTGTATTCTGGAATACACTCCACAGGTTGTACATATTAAAAAATTATTAAAAAGATATTGGAACATCTTGACTTTAGATAGTGGACTGAGGAAGATTGTAGGGGACATACTCTTATTCGTTTACAAAATGGGTACTAATTTAAAAAGTATGTTTGAAAGAAACAATGGGATAGTGAGTATGAATACACAATATAAAGGAACTAGAAAATGTGGAAGTTGTAGGTATTGTCAGGTTATATTAGAAGATGAAGGAGTTGTGTTGGATAATATTAATAGGATGAGAATTATGTTTAGGAGAGGTAATTGCAATACAAAAAATGTCATTTACATGGCAAAATGTCTAAAGTGCACTTGCTATTACATAGGAAAAACCGAACAGATGTTCAAGAAGCGTATATATGAACACCTATACGCAATTAAGAAAAAAGATAGCACTAATGCACTTCATCGGCACGTAATGAATACTGAAAGCACCCATAATTTTAAATTTGTCATCTTGGAACATCTTAATGAGAATAGTAGAGGAGGGAATATCAGTATACATTTAGCAGAGAAAGAGGTGAGATGGCAAATTTTAACTGATGCTTCCACATTGCCTGGATTAAATGATTACATTACCATCAAGCCATTTTTGTTAAAAGCTCAATAGTACACAAGTGTTGTGGGTTTTGATTACATTTGGTTGCTATATATATATATATATATATATATATATATATATATTTTATATATATATATATATATATATATATATATATATATATATATATATATATATATACATATATATATATATATATATATATATTTTTTATCTTTATACATCTGTTATTTTTATGCATTTGGCTGTTTAGAAATTTTTTATATATATATTTATATATATATATATATATATATATATATATATATATTTGGTAGGTAGATTATTATTATTATGAGATTTATTATTCATAAGCCTCTTCTATTGTAGTAAAGCATGATCATTAGAACGTATAAGCACAAGTGTTTATCAAATATTTATATATGTGCTTTTTATATCTATTTTCTATTGTATATATATCTTGTATGTATCATGTGTATTGTCCTTTAATAATGATGAGGACATAGTAGTACTCTACATATTATAGCTATTCTATAAGTTTAGGTGGATCAGTGGTCCCATATTATTATTGTTGCCAGAGATCAATTTACATACAGTAACATTGAAATTTATTTTTAAAACTGATTTTAAACATAACATTCATTGTATTTTTAGTATTTATAGTATATAGTATCAATATTCACTCATTGCTGCTATATATGATTGTAGCTATGGATACTAATACATATAGTTATTGGGTAATCAAGATGGAACATACCCATAGGAATATTGTTTATTTTTTGTGTCTATGACAGCTAAATATTCAATATTCAATATGCATAGGTTTTTATTTAAATCAGCATCAGAGAATGGACACAACATATGTTTTGAATACATATTTTTTATTGATATATTGCTTTAAATGGAATTGTCTTGCTGGCACCAAAAAGTGTTTAAAAAGGTTTTAGTTAATTAACTAATTAATTGATTGTGATGAAGTCCACATGCTGGTGGATGAAAGCGCTTGATCCGTTTATTTTCATTTGATTTAGTGGTTTTTAATTTTCATGTTTGTCGTGTTGAGATATTTATGTTAAACAGGACGTATTATAGCTTCACTTTGTGTGCTGTATCCTTCTGGACAAGCTAAATGTCAAATAAATATGTTATGCAGGAAATTGCTGGCATCTACTATGATGGTCATGCTATTGTCCATCTAAAGTTTTATTACATAAATAACTGTTGCTGTTGTCTTCCCCAGTCACATGATGTTAGGCACTGAGCAAACACTGTTCTCTGATTAAGGAAAATATTGAAAACTTTAATGTAGATAGTGTTCCCAGATACAAACAGGCTAAGTGGCTGTTAGCACACTGGACCATAATGAGTGTGGAAAATATAGCTTTGGTGGATGGCAGAGTGGTGCAGCTGTAGCATTGTCACCGCACAGTGAGAGGTTTTCTGGTTCGATTCTTGGCTGGAGTTCTTTCTGTGTGGAATCTGCATGTCATTCATATGGGCTTTCTCTGGGTACTCTGGTTTCAACCCATTTTACAAAGACATATCGCTGGAGCATTTCTCCCCAGGCCTCTGCTGAAAATTGGCTTTGTTCCAAGTCAAACTTTCCTGGTAAACAAATGTTAATAAACACCTGCTGCCTAGCTTTTTCTGAGTCATAGTGTGTAAAAGCAGTGAGCTCTAGCCCATAGCACAGGTGAACCAGGGTTCAAATCCAGATTGTTCTGTTTTTTTTTTTTTTTTTCACAAATGGTGTTAGGATGTCATTAGCTAAATAAATCTGATCAGGACTACCAATGTGACTGTCAATGACTACACTAAATTCTGTGTCTTACCCAAATTGTATCAATAATGCCTATGTCAATACAGTTGTACAACTAGCAGCTGTTTTGCAGGCCTCACTGCAAATCACAAGTTAATTGTGTATGCAGCTTTATAGAAACGACAAGTCATGATACATCTTTAAGAATGACTATTATGACTCAGCTGACATGCTATTTGTTTTAAAGCTGGATATCCTGAAAAGTGTGTGCAGTATAATTCTTCACAATAAGATCATTTTCCGCATCACATAGATGAACATTTCATCCATCATCGCCTGAACATGACAGAAAGGGAATCCTACAGCAGATTTTGAAACCTTACACACTACCTGAGCACTGATAACCTATTGAATTAAGGTAACATGTTTCTATTATCCATCAGCTGAATTATTTCAGTAAGCAGAAACCATGAAATGACCTGGACATTCATCAGCCTAAAAGATGCACACACGTAAACATGGGTGGGACTGAAGGGCTGACTACAAGGAAAGACAGACATACACATAGCAAAGGTTGTTATAAAGGAATGTTTGTGCACATGTTTTTGGACTGTTCTCATTATTAAGCTGCCATGCTATGTAATATGAAGTGACTGACAGTGGGTTAAAGAAGGGATAGGAGAGGGACAACAGGCTTATGTTAAAAGGAACAATGATGGATAAATATATGATAGTTGTGGGAATGGATGTCACTTCAAATACTCTGTTTTGGCCATTATGCCATACATGTCCATGATTCCTCATAAATGTGCCAAATGTTAAGATGTGGATGATTAAATATATCATGCACATATTATATCACACTAAGAAATTATGTGAGATGCATCTGGAATTGAACCCTTGATGTTATGGGCAAAAGCAAATTGCCATTCAAGTAATTTATGTCAACAATCCACATAGGAAGAAGCATTTTGTTGCATTCAGCTGTCATCTAAACTACTGTCAGAGTAACTGTTTCAAAATATTTCATTTATTCTGCTTTAATTCTGTTCATCTAGTGCAGCATGTTTAAGTACCATTGCATGGAGATAACCAAACTACTACAGCAGATGGCAAAAACTCACCAGGTTTTTGTATAGGAGATATAGAGGCATTCATCGCCACCCAGCATTGGTGCTTGATGCCAATCTCCATGCAAATGCACACTACAAAAAGTGAAGGGTTTTAATGGGCCAGTTCTGTCCATGCATGTGGTGTGTGATTCTATTTTAACCAAATTAAATATGTGAAAATGGGTTTGATAGGGAAATGGTGAAATAGGGAGCAAGCAGGGGGGAAAACAAGGGGAAAGCAGGGCAAGAATGTGCAGGAGGGAATTAGGTAAGAACTATAGATAGCCACTTCTTCAACACTGTAATATAAACATGTAGAGAACATTTGATGACTTTGGACTGTCAGCACAACACAAATGGGTGACAACAATGCAATAATCTTGTATAGCCAATTGTGCCAAAGCAAGTGTGCCAAGAAAACACATATGCAAAGTAAAGAACTATTTATGGTACATTTTTTATGGGTTTCAAAAAGAGAGGAATATTGGGGAAGGGCTATAGGAATGTGAGTGTCAGGTAGGTAGGATTACTGAGGAAGCAGGCACAGACAAACAGGACAAACAAGACAGACACAGGGATGGTGATGGACAAAAAGGCTGGGGGCACTATGATTTGGGATAGGTAGGGGTCATCAGTGGCACATGCCCGTCAAAAGTGGAAAAGTGGGAATCTAGTCCTTACCCTCAGAACTGTCATCACAGTCCCCTTCCTCAGTTCCCAGTGAGAATGCTTGATGTGGGACTGTCTTTTCTATTTTAATGAGCAATCTCTCCAGCTGACCTATGCAGGCACCAAAGCCAGTTTTTATGACATCACGCACCATCCCTGGCAGCTGCTGGAGGATGACATAATCACTGCCTCCACCAATACTCTCAGATGGTACCAATGCACCAGCAGCCAGGACAATGCTGCCTGATGTGGATGGGCCAGGTAGTACAGGTGCTGAGGAAGCAGTACTGGCAGGTTGTATCCAGGAGGTGAAGGGTGCTGCTGCAGCAGCCGATGGAGGGTTGACAGGCTGATCCACAGTGGTTAGCCTACATCCATGTGCTGAAAAGCATTTGGTTTGTTTTCAGAAAGGTACAAGATAACAATGGTTTGTTTCCCGTTAAAATGCACTCACACACACACTCACCCCCCCACACACAAATGCAATAATAATAATAAAAATATAAATAAAAAAGAGAGAGATAAAGGGTGGGATGAGGCAGAAAAAGAAAAGAAATTATTAGAACCATTATATGTTGCATTCATGCTTTATTACAGAAAATATATTTTTATTATTATATTAGTTATAGAGCTTTCCCAGTCCAAAAATGATTGTGAATTATTACAAGTAATTACTGGAATATGCACATACTCCGTATATGCTTTTAAAGGTACTACAGATTAACTTAACTACTTGGGATTAAAGTCAATATTGCTTCAATTAAAATTTAAAAATGATACTTCATGAATGTGAATGTATAGGTTACTTGTGGAAATTGAACCCACCTAATCTGAAAACAGTATTGCAGTTGCCTAATTCAATTACCAAAAGCTACAAAAGAAAGCATTCATGCTTGCTGTTGCATTTAAGATCTGCATGCTTGAGTTGGTACTTATCTACAGAATTCCAATATATTTAATACAATCATGTTAATTTGTGCTACATACATACCACCACCTCTCTGAGTCTCTCCAATCTCTCAATATGTACCTCCCCATTCACTGAGGTTTCCTGTTCAACTGTAAAATGAAGGATTGAAAAAGAGATATGACAGCATTATGCATACCAGTCTTGCCTAGCTACACAATTCTATATCATTTTGATTTGCCTTATTTGTATACTGGCACAACTGTGGGATGTCAGCAGTTCTAAACACATCTAAGCACTGGTCCAGTTGTGCCTGCTTGCACCATTTCCAGTCACTGTAATGGTGCCTGCACTGCTCTGCAGTATGTGGTATACCAGTTGCACTGGAGACACGCTTGGCTAAGCTGATCCAAGCCTCAGCCTTATACTGAGACCCAGTATATTCCACCTGCAGTAGCCTACAGCTGTAGCATTTCATGAGGAGTGCAACAAATATTTTTGATTTCTCTACACACCACCTTTGTGCCTTAAATTTGGCACCAGCCTTCTATCTCCTGCCATGTCTGCAAAGGTCCTTCAAAAACAGTGCAAGTGTTTTTCCATCAATTTGTGATATCCCTTTTTACAACTAGTATGCAAACATGCATAGACATGCCATCTTTGTTTGCATGATGTTAATGAAAGAGAAACTATGCATGAAGGTTATGAAACAGCAGTGATGATCTGATGTCAGGCATTTTTTTATGGCTAGTGCCCTCGCCAAACATGTGCAGTCTGCAGGCCCATCACACATTTTTAATTTTATGGCTCTAGAGGTTGTGCAATCAAATATTAGAGGTGGGGATATGAGTAATATTGTAGAAGAAGTCGAACAGAAATGGATTATGCTACTGAAGGCAGATAGCTATCCAGGGTTAAATAGTGCAGTGTCACTAAAACCTTTTTTGAAAGCAAGACCACTTAGGCATTGAAACAAATATAGTTTTAAGTGTATATTAGGAAGTTTCTTATGTTTTTGTCATTTAAGCACTGTTTTAAACTGCTGTTGTTTTTTAAAGAAATTTTGTATTGAATTTTATGATGTCATGAATGAAAAGTCATTTGATTGGATATTATATGATTTAAATGTAGAGAGATTTTATGTGTTAGAGTCTGAGGAAGTGATGTGTTATTTATCACGAAAGCACTTACTCTATTAAACTTTTACCGTTTTACTATTTTTGCTATCAGCCGTGGTCAGTTCGTTATATTCTTTTTTTTACTTTATGCTTTGAGGTGAATACCGATTATTTATCCAGTCAAAGAACCGTTTTTGCAACTATTGTATCTTTTGTGGCTTATTGACTAGGACATGGCTGAAGGAGTTGAACATGAGACCGGTGGGTCAAGGAAACAATATTATCATTTCAGCAGTATGCTGAATGTAACATCTAATCTACTGATGCAGAACCCTGTATTTCCTGTGAACAATTATGAGACTATGAACCATGATGTTTATTTAAAGTTCATGGAAGGGTTTCGAGATTTGGAGAACAAGCTTTACAGCTTCAAGAGACTACAATGGCAGAGGTTCCACCTGGAGGCATCACTAAAGTACAAGATAGAACCAAGAGGTGTGAGAGTGTTTACGATGCCTACTTATGGCAATACTTACCCTGGATTACTACAGAGATGGCAACAATAAAACCTTCAGTTAAGCTATGACTATATGCATTTGTTAATTGATTTTTTCAAACCTCATGAAAAAGTTCTGGCTGTAGAAATTGAAGCCTTACAACATCTCTTAATGAATAACTTTTCTACTAACATTATTGGTACTAAGTTGGATGATTTACATGACAGCATTGTCAATTATGAGAAGAGATTACTTAGTACCAAGATTAAAAAGTTACAAAGAGACTTAAATGACTTCCAGCGGAAGGAAGTCTTTTCATGGCAGAGACGGATGGCTTCTAAAACGGCCAAAAATACTACAGTACCATCCCAGAACAGTGATAGTAACTTCAATGCTGATGAATTAGGAGGCGCTGTGCCTTTAACAAACAACGCTGAGTTAGAATGCGACAGCAAAATGTATCCTGTGACTCAGTAAGCAGCGACACCACTTATAGAGCGTGCTGAGAATGAGAGAAGGGATTCTACTCAAAGCAATGGCGAGAATGAACCCAAAACAGCTTTTAAACACAGGAAAGGAGGCAATTCCAACACATCATCTTTTTTAGAAGCGAAAGATACATCGCAAAAATCTATCCTTCCGTTTGTCCTAAACAATGTGCTGCCCATCACAGAAAGGTCGAAAAGCAGGGGAAGGAAGGGCAGGACACAAAAAACGAGAGAGAAAGGTATTCATTGAAATGCAATGACCACATGCAGCAGAAATATGAGAAACTGGTAATTAATTTATCTAGTATAGAGTTGACTGAAGCACAGAAATCCCTTTTAAACAGGAGACTAACTTTTATTCCAGCGCAGAAAACAACGCTTTTTAAGCTTTTGAAAGAACTCAGTCTATTTGCACTTTCTTTAACACTAAAAACTATGTTTGGTACAAATGAATTAATGATTAACACAGCTTTCAAAAAGCCTAGTATGTTTATACCAAAACTGCACCCAACCATAGAAACTTTTGTTTCTGTCTCTGAGAAGGAAATTAGGACAGAATTTGATAATAGGAATGAATTCTCTTTTCATAATTTGAATAAAAGTGAGAATTAAGCCCTATTACAACTAAAGGGTCTATCAAGTATTGAAATTAGGCCTGCAGACAAAGGGGTGTGGGGTAGTAGTTATGGATAAACTTTTTTATATACAGCAGATGTTGCACTTATTAGGTGATACTAACACCTATTTATGTATTTCTGATAGGGGAAGCCAAGGCTATTATGGATAGAGTGTCTTTATTTTTGATCTGTTCATTTCACACTACATTACTGAAGAATTATTTAATTATTTTAACACTGAGTTTTCTATTATTCCAATCATTTATGGTCTACCAAAAGTCCATAAAGATTTAAATTGTCCTCCCGTGAGACCTATTGTTTCTAGCAGAGGATGGGCTACTGAAGCCCTATCTATATATGTTGAGAAGTGTCTGCACCCTGTACTAGAAAGTTGTGACATGATTCTAAAGGATACAAGGACTTTTTTAAGATCTTTGTATGAAATACTGAGGAACATAAAGAGTGATTTCATTTTTGTGACTATGGCTATAGTGTCACTATTCATGGTGATCCCCAATAACTGGGGAATGAGAGCATATGTGACTTGCTTAACATTAAAAAAGTATATAGTAATACTAAAATTGAATTGATTTGTAGTCTATTAGAAATTATTTTAGACAACAATATATTTATTTTTAATGAATCTGTGTACTTACAGAACGTTGGCATGGCTATGGGCACAGCATGTGCCAATAGCTACACCAACTAAACATTGGTCTCATGGGAGACTTGCTTTCTATCAGAAGGCAGTGATTTTTACAAAGAAACTCTATGGTATAAAAGTTTTGTTGACAATGTTTTTTTGCTATGGGGAGGGACTGTTGATAGGTTGGAACTATTTGTGAATTACTTACATAGCACAACTGACTTTTTAAGGTTCACCACAACTGACTTTTTAAGGTTCACATTTCAACATTCAGATAAAGAAATAGATTTCCTTGATGTTAACGTATGCAAAAACTCATCACAAGAAATAGTTACTGGTTTGTATAGGAAACCCATATATAAGAACCGCATATTACATAAAAGCAGTTTGCACCCCACCCATGTTTACAGGAACATAATCAAAGGGCAATTTATGAGGATGAGCAGACTTCACAACACAGATGAGGGCCTACAAGAAGCAGTCACTTTATTGGTAAATGACTTTAAGAAGAGAGGATATAATAAGAAGGAAACAGATGATAGTATAGAAAAAATATATGAAGGATGTACTAATAGAGTGAGCCCATATTATTCTTCGGGGGAGGCCCAAGGCGTATTGTCAAATAAGAAAAATATGTGTAAGGTTAGGTTTCCAATAACATATCCAACTGACATCAGAAGATTTTGTGGGATATTTGAAAAGAAATGGGGCATTTGACCACTATAAATGAACTACAAGGGGTGATAGATAATAAACCTAGTTTTTCTTTCAAGAATAAAATGTCATTAAAGAGGCAGCTATGCCACAAATTAAACTCTAAAAGGAAGAATAGAACAGTTTCCAAAATAACTGGCACTTTCCCATGTAGAAAGTGCATGGCATGTAATTATGTGTATGGTAAATCTACTTTTCAACACCAGACTTGTGGATTTGAAATAAACATAGATTTCTATGCTGATTGTAGAACTAGACATTTGGTATACTTTAGTTTTTGTATAGTCTGCCATGCCTTTTATATAGGCAAGACTGATAGGTTGTTTAAAGAGCGTATACAAGAACATCTGAGGGACATTAACAATAAGAAAGAAACTAGCACCCTGGCCAAACATGTGCAGTCTGCAGACCCATCACACATTTTTAATTTTATAGCCCTAGAGGTTGTGCAATCAAACATTAGAGGTGGGGATATGAGTAATATTGTTGAAGAAGTCGAACAGAAATGGATTATGCTACTGAAGGCAGACAGCTATCCAGGGTTAAATAGTGCAGTTTCACTAAAACCTTTTTTGAAAGCAAGACCACTTAGGCATTGAAATAAATATAGTTTTAAGTGTATATTAGGAAGTTTCTTATGTTGTTGTCATTTAAGCACTGTTTTAAACTGCTGTTGTTTTTTAAAGAAATTTTGTATTGAATTGTATGATGTCATGAATGAAAAGCCATGTGATTAGATATTATATGATTTAAATGTAGAGAGATTTTATGTGTTAGGGTCTGAGGAAGCGATGTGTTATTTATCACGAAAGAGCTTACTCTATTAAACTTTTACCATTTTACTATTTTTGCTATCAGCCGTGGTCAGTTCGTTATATTCTTTTTTACTTTATGCTTTGAGCTGAATACCGATTGTTTATCCAGTCGAAGAACCGTTTTTGCAACTATCTCTCCAATATGATTTATTATGTCAGAGGCTAGGTTAGCCTTGGAATGAGTGACCCTCATGCCATTTGCGATAACAATGTGTAACATTTCCATCAGGGCCAGATTGAAGAGTGCACTGTCGACCAGACACAGATTGATGCTTAGTGAAGTTATATGTTGTAAACAACTTCACTGTGCAAAAATTCAGGGGTTGCGCCAGCTGTTGCAGATGTGTGGCGAGTTTCATGCATGGATCATGGTCCTGCAGTTACAACTGTTGTCATTTGGGGGCTGATTTTTTTCTGATGCTAGCAGAACTTAATTATTGGTTTAATGAGGGTTGAGTACAATGACATTAAAATGTCTTTTGAAGTTACAACTGCCTCATGTACACAGACAACCCTCTCCTCCTCCCAGCAAATTCCAACACATGTGAGAGATGCAACCATATAGCCAAACTGGAGGCTAAGCTCTCTCAACTCAGTACTGGCATAATCAGTCAGGAGGAGAAGGAAACCACACTCACTACAATTCCAGTCTCACATAGACCTACCACGACAGCAAACCAAACACATAATCACACAAAAACATACTCAGAGGCTCTAAATAAAGATCTGCCGAAGCAGCAGAGACCTCCAAAGCAGACACCCAAGCAGCCGCTACCCCAAAACAAAACACGTGCAACACATATCTCACAAAGAAAGTGTGCCGAACAGTCACAGCCCTTAAGACTAAACAACACACCTGATACACTTGTAATAGGTGACTCTATCGTCAGGCACACTGACGTCCCGCTCACCAGGCTGAACAAGGAGATGGTCACGGTGAGCAGCCTGTCGGGCGCTAGGATCCTTCACATAACACAAGCACTCAGGTCACTCCAAGGCAAGTACAAATATGACTCAGTCATTGTCCATGCTGGTGTGAATGACTTGAGACGTACCTCCCTGGACTACATGAAAAGAGACATAAAGGAGCTCTCTGAGCATGTAGCCCAGGCCGGTATGACCCTGACCTTGAGTAGCATCTTACCCTCACCAAGAATGATGCCACAATATGAAGACAAGATGATCAATTTCAACAATTGGCTTAAGTACTGGTGTCATTCAAAGGGGATCCAATGCCTGTCAGCTTGGGATGATATGCTCGACAAGCCACGATGCTTCGCTAGGGATGGCTTGCACCTGTCACCCCTGGGCTTTTGGATATTGGCAAAGGCTCTTGCTACCCCCATAGTGCCTTTTTTAGGCAAGGCTCAAAAGACAAACCCACCTCCATAGGTATCACAAGGGATAAGAAACTAAGAGTAATGCTACTCAATGCCAGAAGTCTAAACCTCAAGATGCACGCACTCAAAACTCTCCTTAGCATGGAGAACATCGATATCTGTGCAGTAACAGAAACCTGGTTCAGGGCTCCCGAGAGCACCCCTGATACACTTGTAATAAGGTGACTCTATCGACAGGCACACTGATGTCCCACTCACCAGGCTGAACAAGGAGAGGGTCACGGTGAGCAGCCTGTCGGGCGCTAGGATCCGCCACATAACACAAGCATTCAGGTCACTCCAAGGCAAGTACAAATATGACTCAGTCATTGTCCATGCTGGTGTGAATGACTTGAGATGTACCTCCCTGGACTACATGAAAAGAGACATAAAGGAGCTCTCTGAGCGTGTAGCCCAGGCCGGTATGACCCTGACCTTGAGTAGCATCTTACCCTCACCAAGAATGATGCCACAATATGAAGACAAGATGATCAATTTCAACAATTGGCTTAAGTACTGGTGTCATTCAAAGGAGATCCAATGCCTGTCAGCTTGGGATGATATGCTCGACAAGCCACGATGCATCACTAGGGATGGCTTGCACCTGTCACCCCTGGGCTTTTGGATATTGGCAAAGGCTCTTGCTACCCCCATAGTGCCTTTTTTAGGCAAGGCTCAAAAGACAAACCCACCTCCATAGGTATCACAAGGGATAAGAAACTAAGAGTAATGCTACTCAATGCCAGAAGTCTAAACCTCAAGATGCATGCACTCGAAACTCTCCTTAGCATGGAGAACATCGATATCTGTGCAGTAACAGAAACCTGGTTCAGGGCTCCCGAGAGCACCCCAGCACTACCAGGTTATACCTCATAGCATGCTTTTCGGCCCCAAAACTTGGACCGAACCACAAAAGGAGGGGGAGTATCGATATTCATCAAAGATACCTACACCTCCAGGTTGGTGGCAAAGCACGAAGCATCAGAGACTATCCATGTGCAACTAACAGTGGGTAAAACTGCCTTCCAGTTTATAGCCTGCTACAGACCACCCTCCCAAACCCAGGAACCCCACTCGGCCTTCCTGAGAACACTGGAAAATATGAAGGTCTCGCCAAACACCATTATATTGGGCGACTTCAACTACCCAAACATAGACTGGGAGCATTATTCTAGCTCCAACACCCTAGCCCAAATTTTCCTAGAATTTATAAACTCAAATGCTATGGAACAACTTGTTACCACTCCCACAAGAGGGGAAAACATACTGGACCTGATCATCACCAACATGGGGACTCTATGCTCCAGACCAGAAGTGTATCCCTCACTGGTAAGATCAGACCATAAACTAATTTCACTGGATATTCACATCCCGATCCCACCCCCTACCCAGAAAACCACAGTGAAAAACTTCTCTAAAGCAAATTTCACACTCCTCAAAACTGAGGTGGAATCCTTCAAAGCCCCCGGGCCTGTGGAAAATACGGCTCAGACCGCAGAATCCTTTATAAACGCATTCTATGAACACCTTCAGGAATGCATGGATCATGCGATCCCAAATAAAACCAAGACCCAATCCTCCAAAGGCAGACGTCCTGTCTGGTGGACCCCAGCCATAAACAAACTATACAATAGAAGGAGGAAGCTACTAAATGATAGAGCAAAATCCCAAAAAGGGAAGGCATCACTGATCAGTATTAGCAAAAAACTACGGGCACACATAAAATTGTCTAAGGCCAGCTTCGAGAGAAAAATTGCACAGGACACTAAGGATAATCACAAGGCTTTCTTTAGTTATGTTAGGAACCTGGGTGGTAATTCCCAGATATGCTCAGAATTAGTCCAAAATGACAAAAAATACACCGAACCCACAGACATTGCCAACATCCTAGCTGACAGGTTCAGCACAAACTCCCACCAAAAGAGCAAATATCTATCCCAGGAGAGTGCTGCCCCCCTGACATCTCAGATGCTCAAGTAAGAGCCGCCCTCTCCAAAGCAAAAAACACAGCATCAATGGGACCATACTGTGTCCCGGGCTGCATCCTACATGAACTCCAAGAAGAGCTAAACCCAAACATAAAACTACTGTTCAATCTCAGCCTTACTACAGGATATGTGCCCAAAGAGTGGCGTACAGCAACAGTGGTCCCTCTCCATAAAGGTGGTGCCTCAACGGATCCTGGAACTATCGCCCCATAAGCCTGACTAGCTTGGTCTGCAAAGCTATGGAAAGGATCATCATGGGCCTCATAAATAAAGATATTGGGGACCTACAAACACTGTATCTTACCCAGTTCGGCTTTGTTAAGGGCAGATCCTGCCTCTTAAACCTGGTTGATTTCTTTGAAACAGTCACCAAGGCCATTGACGAGGGGAAGGTGGTTCACACAGCCTACCTGGACCTCGCAAAAGCCTTCGATACAATACCCCACTCGGGCATTATAGATATTATAGGCATTATTAGGCATTATAGATAAGCTCACCAGCTTAAATATAAACACCTATGTCACTAGATGGATTGCAAATTGGCTCAAGGACAGAACCCACATGGTTAGAATTGCTGGGGCCATGTCAGACTCCAAACCAGTTACAAGTGGTGTCCCACAAGGCTCAGTCCTGGAACCTCTCTTGTTCGGTATATATTTCTCGGAGGTACAGGCCAACACGGAAGGACTGTGGCTGACCAAGTTCGCAGATGACTACAAACTGGGCACCATAATCGACTCTCCAGCCGACACAAGCATCCTCCAAAAGGGCCTCATAGAAACAGACAACTGGTGCCAGAGCCATGGCCTCAAGCTAAATGCCAAAAAGTGTATAGTCATCCCCTTTGGCAAAAACAAAGTGCCCACAAATTACCACATAGGTGGTAATCCATTAAGTACAGAAGTAGTAATTAGGGACCTGGGGACCCAAGTTGATAGCAATCTCTCATTTGACAACCACGTGGCCAAAGTGGTTAGAAAAACATTTTATATAGCCCACCTAATCATGAAGGGATTCACATCTAGATCAGGGGACATCATCGTGCCTCTTTACTCATTCCTCATCAGGCCCATAATTGAGTACAATGCCCCTTTTGGGATGTACCTTACCAGACACCTGCAGCAACTGGAAAGACCCCAAAAGTACCTCACCAAGAGGATCAAAGGGCTCAAACAGATGCCATATGCTGCCCAGTTAAAGAAACTCCAGCTCTACTCAGTGGCATACCGCCTGTTCAGAGGCGATCTGTGCCTGACGTATAAAGCCATGTCCAACCCGGAATTAATGGACATGCTGCACCTCAGAAAATCCAGATCCCATCGAGCTACGCTCGAGACTTGAACCTCAGCACTGAAATAAATAGGACATGCTGGAGGGACAGATTCATAACCCAGAGGCTCCCTTCACTCTGGAATAAAATCCCAGTCCCGGTTAGGCAGAGTGCCTCATTGACTCTCTTCAAGAGGAATCTTGATGAGTGGATGGGAGATCGTAGGTTTACCCCGGGTATCACTTCTGTGTCACTCTTAGACAGAGGCACAGTATACTAACCTCTAAAAAGGGCATAGCAAAATAAATTTAAAATGGGTGGCGAAAGCCAAACACATTCTGGCTAGGCTTATAAATGCCCTAGGGCAGATAGCCTAGTATGAACCTATGAACCTATGAACCTATATGGATGGCCTCCCTATGCTTATGAGTTGTGCCATATAGAAGTGAAGGTTTCACTAATGTGGACACATGGTGGTCTAAGTACCCAGATCACATACTAGTGGGTGTACTCATATGGGTGTGCTGTCAATATTGTAATTATATTGGGAATCTGCTTTCCACATAGGAATAATCATGATTTTGTGTTAATTTAGTGTGTTTCCTTTGCTCTAGCACCAATCATTTTTGTGCATTAATACTTTTTGCAGTATATCAAAAGTGTTTGTAGATTCAATGATTGTCCACAATTTGCAGTCATCCACAAAGATAGTAAGAAAATGGCTTTCTAAGTTTGTCTTGACTTCTGATAATTAGGTTCTGAACAGGGAAGGGACTAGTACAGAATCCTGTATTATGTCCCTAGTCAATTGCCTCTTGCTACAGGTGAACTTACACACTTGGACAGTGTGTGTCATGTTACTGACCCATTTGGCTACACACTTGGTGATGAGGGTATTAATGCCAAGTTGAGACAGTTTCTCTGTAATGCCTAAGTGTGGATTTGTGTCAAATGCCTTGGCCAGGTCTAGTTAGGTGGGATGCACAGTCTTTCCCACATTCATGCCATTGGTGACCTTCTTGAAGAAGCTAAGCAGATTTAACAGACATGATGGACCCAAATTAATCAAAAATAGGTTGGGTACACAGTTGGGATATTACCTGTATCCTTTATGATGATTCCTTTGATTGTCTTACAGATGAGGTGAGTCAGGCTTATGGGCTATAATTCCCTAGGCCAAGTGATGGTCTGCCCTTGTTTAGATGGATAACTGTTGCTGTATATCCTTTTGCTAGAACATAGCCTGTCTGGAGGTTGTGGTTAAGTAGGGGTCAACCTGTGTCTGCTAGGTCAGGTTAAGTTAATGAAAAGGCAACCTCGGATGTCATCAGTGTCCATTGATTTCATTTTTGTAGCCTTAGAGAGCTCACAGATAAACTGCTCTCTTCATAAAATAAGCTGTGTAATGTTTGCATCTATACTTTGGGTGATGTCCATTGTGGACAGTGGGGTGAAGTTAGATCCAAATCTGTCAGCTAGCAGATTGCCTATTTCCTATGGTAGAGTATGGGTGGTGACATCCAAAAACAGCCCTGCACTTAGTTGTTTATTACCCTTAACATTTTACACATATTTAAAAAACAATTTGTGACAACACCACCAAATACAGCCTTAGGTATGCATCACATGAAACAGAAGGGCGGTGTTAACACAGTCATGCAGCTCTACCTATGCCATGTAATTACATCAATTGCACATCATATGCCTATATGTTTTTCATTGGAAAGCTGTGTGTGACAGCCCTGATACTATATATGGAAACATTACAAATGAGGTAGATGTGTTTTATGCAGAACAGTTACTGTCACAAATGCCGAAGTCACACAATGCTGCTGGTGACCACCTGAATAATCCTTGTGAACCTAACATGATTTTGCATACAATGAATTCACCAAGGTGGCAATTGATTCTGAACTAGTTATATGTTTGTGTATATTACAGAGTTACAACATATGGATTTCACAAGATGTTTATTCCCATGTTATCAGTATGATGTTATACTGCTATATGTCACAGAGCATTTAATGATGGTAGGTATACACATGCACACCTGTACAATACTGCAAGTATCGCTGTGATGGTTGAATGAGAGCTGCATAGAATGTTGGTATACTCCACTGCTTTTAGAAACACATGCCTTAGTAAGGCAACAGTATACATGCCATCATCCCACATCAACAATTTTCTGGAGGCATATTAATAAAGCTGTTATGGAAGTTACATGTAATCAAATGGCAGCAGTGGCAATCAATGCATTATCTCAATCACAGATTGGAGTACACTGTTGTAGGGCTACCGTACATCCACACCTCAACATAGCACAGCAGCATTGATGTGCAATGTTCATAGGGTCATAGGACATTACTAGGCTAACATCCAACATCACATAAAATTCTAGCCATTATTATGACATTTAACTCATTCACTCCAATGGAGCTAAGGAAATTTGCACTTTAACTTCCAATGGGTGGAGCCTAAGCCTTTTGACAGAATCAAATTATGTCCTCACATTTCAAACAAATGTTCATATCTCTGGAACCATAGGGGTTATCAAAGAAATATAAATGGTAAATTCTTCAGCACAAACTATTTTTATACTAGTAGTATTCTTTAGTTTCTATGTCTTAAACTGAATTTTATAATTTACAGTAAGCACAGTAACTATTACATTTGTAATATTTTGTAAACAACTTTCAATATTTCAGCAACCTCTCAAGTTACACACATACTGTCAGCAGTATTTTATTCATCTAGCTAAGAGCTTTCATTTGAGGTTAAGGAGGTTCTGTCTGTGTTAGTTGGTTGTTGAAATATTTAGAACAATGTGAAAATTATATCTATATAAATTAATATCATAAAACCAACAGTTAATATCTATTTATCTGCACAGGGCAGAGGTCAACTATTAATGTAGTTGAGTTTGCTATTGTGTAAGCTTTAAGATTAAATCTTTTAAAACCATGTACATAGCATGGTTTTAGAATTATTGATGCAAATTTGAACAAGCAATATTTGATGCCTAGAGGCATCAGTAGGCGTTAACTGCAGATGCACCTTGAGGTGTCACTCAGATGTAATGACTTTGGTATAGCTATATGATGGAAGATAGTAAGGGTATGCTCATACGTGTGTACATGTTTGATTGTATTACATACTGACCCTGTCCATATGTGACTTGTGCACCACCCCATGACAGAATTAGCAATCACATATCCAGTGGTCTGGAGATGGCTTGCAGAGGGTCACAGAAGGACTATGCTTTGCAATGTATGTATGCTTCTTTGATATGATGACATCCTTCAGTCTACTGCAGAAAGGATGTTATAAGGACAGAGGGAAAAAATGGAAGATGGATTCTTGGTTCTATGTTCAAGGTTCACTGGAAGGGGAGACCAATGAGAAAAGATTCAAAATATCATACAGCGACATAACATACCAGACACATACCAGACACACACACACACACACACACACACACACACACACACACACACACACACACACACACACACACACACACAGCAGACTGAGGTGTAAGTAAAGAAGCTGGATTCCATACAATGTATAACTAGCACCGCCACATATGTCTGACCTTAACAGTGTCACGGTGCAATAGAAGCTGATAGCATTATTGTATGCTCAGAAGATGTTTGGGGGAGTATATAACATAGATGTTGAGTCACATCTTTGTTTAAAACTGTCTTCAAATTATTTGGATGAACACACACTCAGGTTGACCGCTGTGAAATTTAGTCTAGTCACAGAAGCTGGAGAACACAGTACTTAACATTAGCACCACAGCAAATGTTTTGCTTAAATAGTGTCATAGAACACTTTATAAAGGATGACATAATCAGTGTTTGTTGAGAAGAAGATGTTAGGAGTACTGTCACACAGTGCTTTAAAATTGTCTATACAATGAGATCTAATTGAACACAGACAAACAAGTAGACTGTAGTGAGATTAGAACAACCACGTATCCATTTACAAGTCACAGTAATTAAAACAAGTGCCACAGCACCACTCTGGCTTTCATGCTATCAGACAACACTTTATAACAGATGACATCATTGGCGTATGTTTGAAAAGAGATGTTAGGAGGTCTGTATGATATGGCTGTGCAGTCATGTACTACTTTGTGTTTTCCATGGGATTTGATTGCTGACAGCAAGATACAGACTCATGCTCTTCAGACTACACACCCAGGTTGACTGCAGTGAGATTATAACCCCCACTTTGCAAGTTACACATGCTAGGGAACACAGTACTTAACACAAGCACAGCAGCAAAAGTCTTACATTCCCCTTTTTGCAGTACACTTTATAGCAGATGATATCATCACTGTATGTTTGGAAGCCTGTATGAAGTGGCTGTGTCATCATGTATGACTGTAAAAGTTTGTTTTCTCCAAAAGACTTGATTGCTGACAGTAGGACACATACTAATGGTCTTCTGACTACACACACACACACACACACACACACACACACACACACACACACACACACACACACACACACACACACACATGACACACTCTTACACACCACACACACAATTTGACTGTTGTGCTAATTGAACTCATACATAACTATTTATTTCACATCTGCAGAGCACGTCAGTTAATATATGTGCCGTAACCAAAGTCTGCTTTTTCTTTGTTGTGATGCCCCTACACTGACCCAGTAATCAAGGTGCCTCAATCCTCACTACTGGAAACAGTGAGGGATGTACACAATGGGATGATGACAAGTATACACACAGTAAAGTACAATTTCCCTTAAGAGCACACAGAGATCACAGTCAGTCTGGGGCTGGTTTCTCCCTCTTTCTCCAGATCCCCAATTAGACTCCGCACTGGCACAGCTATAGAGTTAAGATCTCAGCTGAGGGGTCAAGCCAAGATGTCCAGCATCCTCTCTGTCCTACCAGTGCTTGCATCCCTGCCCAAGTACATGACACACATACACTTTGACATTTGATTCATACACACACACACACATACACACACACACACACACACACACACACACCCCTGGGGAAGGATGGCACAGGTTTACTAACTATGCCCCCTTCTGCCTACAATATAAGGTAGTTATCACTGCCACCAACCACTACTTATGAGCTACTATAAAGGCCCTTACAAAGGGTGACCAATCCTACTGTGTAATGTTACTATTATTCAAATGGTAAGTGCGCCCAAGTCCAAGGCTATTTAGGATTGGCCTGTACAGTGTCACCAAATACATATACAAGTACTTTAAGAGCTTAAATATCTCTAAACAAATGGGTCACAATTAAAAAGTTTAATTATATGTAATAATAAATAAAAAATGAACAAAACAATACTCAGGAACAAACACAGTCATTTCAGAGTTCAGAATCACAGGAAATATTTAAAAAAACACTGCAGGAAAGTCTCAAATAAATACAGAAAATATCTAAACTAAAGTTTACTATATTTCTATCTAGCTGTAAAACAAATTACTTTTCCCTGGTTAATTACTATTAGCAAGGCAAATGCAGTTGATGATGATGGATGTTTCTAGGCCCAAGACAAGGTACAAATGCACAGTCTTACTCTGAGAGAGTTCTTAAATTACTATCAAACATTACTGCCGGGTCAGCTTGGATGACATCCCCCTTTGTCACCTGCCTTCAGTTCCTAGGCTAACAGATACTAACAGAGTTTTATCATCGCTGTGTGAGAAGTACATATCTCTCAGATGTGCAGCTGCTAGGAAACAACAAAAAACTTTACATTTTAAACCTAGTAATTAAAATTACTTTCAAGACAATAGAAAATCTTCTAGCTCTAGACATTGTGTCTGCTTGCTGCATTGAAATTGAGATAACACAATTTTAAAACACTTTGATTCCAACTTATTTTCTTGAAGTTTTGCAAGTTAACTCTGTATGTTCCAGCTTCTACTATTAAAACATACATTTTCACAGGTATATAGTTTATATACATTTTTGTTCTTTTCCAGTAGAGTACACTGCAGTTACATTCTTGAAGCTCAGTACATAACATACAGCTTTCTTACATTTGTAAGACAAGCATATGAGTCATATTACTGTTCACAAATGACATATGATTATTTACAAAATTCCAGATAGCTGGGCTGGGAGTGTCACCACCCTCCAAAAAAAAAAAAAACTCAGGCTAGTTTTTCAAGTGACGCTTGAGAAACATTGCCTAGTAGGGTTGAGCCTATCTGGGAATACCTTACTCCATACCCTGTCTTGAGACCCCATCTGTGTTAGCAATCCTCACCACACTGTGGTGCTGCACTGTCATATCATATGCTTGTAACCCTAGGTTCCACCTTAGTAACTTGGCATTCTGCTCACTGGCTCAATATTGCAATGTTAAGGGATTGTGGTCTGTAACTACAGTGAATTTCCTTCCATACAGATAAGGCTGAAGTTTCTGCAGTGCCCAGACTATGGCTAGGCATTCCTTTTCTACAGCTACATTGCATTCCTCCCTGAGTTGGGGTCTACGACTGAGATATACCACTGGGTGTCCCCACCCCATGGTTTGAAGCATCCACCTGCACAAAAAATTATTTGCTGCAATCTAGACTGGCTAACACAGGGGGTCCTCTCAAAGCTCCTTTAAGCATCTGGAATGCCTGCTCACATGCTGGGGTCAACACTACCTTATATGGCCTGTTTTTCCTTGTCAGGTCCATGAGGGGAGCACCTATGGTACTATAACTGGGGACAAACTATCTGTAGTTCCCTGCTGTCCATAAGAATGCCCTCACCTGGTTTTGGTAACAGGGGCAGGCCATGCCTGAATGGCTTCCACTTTGGCAGGTTCGGGCCTGATCTTACCACTCTGCACTGTATGTCCCAGGTAGGAAACCTCTGCCATACCCACCTGATATTTGCTGGGCTTAATGGTCAACCCTGGCCTCTGTAGTCTGCCCAGCACCTCCCTGACATGCTGAAGGTGCTCTTGCCAGGAATGTCTGTAGATGGCAATATCATCTAAGTAAGCAATGGCATTCCTTTTCTACAGCTGCATTGCATTCCTCCCTGGGTTGGGGTCTACAACTGAGATATAACACTGGGTGTCTCCACCCCATGGTTTGAAGCATCCACCTGCACAAAAAATTATTTGCTGCAATCTAGACTGGGTAACACAGGGGGTCCTCTCAAAGCTCCATTAAGCATCTGGAATGCCTGCTCACATGCTGGGGTCAACACTACCTTATATGGCCTGTTTTTCCTTGTCAGGTCCATGAGGGGAGCACCTATGGTACTATAACTGGGGACAAACTATCTGTAGTTCCCTGCTGTCCATAAGAATGCCCTCACCTGGTGTTGGTAACAGGGGCAGGCCATGCCTGAATGGCTTCCACTTTGGCAGGCTCGGGCCTGGTCTTACCACTCTGCACTGCATGTCCCAGGTAGGAAACCTCTGCCATACCCACCTGATATTTGCTGGGCTTAATGGTCAACCCTAGCCTCTGTAGTCTGCCCAGCACCTCCCTGACATGCTGAAGATGCTCTTGCCAGGAATGTTTGTAGATGGCAATATCATCTAAGTAAGCAATGGCATTCCTTTTCTACAGCTGCATTGCATTCCTCCCTGGGTTGGGGTCTACGACTGAGATATACCACTGGGTGTCTCCACCCAATGGTTTGAAGCATCCACCTGCACAAAAAATTCTTTGCTGCAATCTAGACTGGGTAACACAGGGGGTCCTCTCAAAGCTCCTTTAAGCATCTGGAATGCCTGCTCACATGCTGGGGTCAACACTACCTTATATGGCCTGTTTTTCCTTGTCAGGTCCATGAGGGGAGCACCTATGGTACTATAACTGGTGACAAACTATCTGTAGTTCCCTGCTGTCCATAAGAATGCCCTCACCTGGTTTTGGTAACAGGGGCAGGCCATGCCTGAATGGCTTCCACTTTGGCAGGCTCGGGCCTGGTCTTACCACTCTGCACTGCATGTCCCAGGTAGGAAACCTCTGCCATACCCACCTGATATTTGCTGGGCTTAATGGTCAACCCTGGCCTCTGTAATCTGCCCAGCACCTCCCTGACATGCTGAAGGTGCTCTTGCCAGGAATGTCTGTAGATGGCAATATCATCTAAGTAAGCGATGGCAAAATCTCCTGCTCTTGCTGGGATGTGATCTAACAGCTCCTGGAAAGTTGCTGGGGCATTTTTCATCCCAAAGGGCATCTTTGTGAACTCATACTAGCCAAAAGGAGTCACAAAGGGTGACCTCTCTCTAGCACTGGGAGTCAAGGGCACCTGCTAGTAACCCTTGGTAAGATCAGTAGTGGTAAGATACTTAGCCCCACCCATCTGCTCTAGGGTTTCATCTGTACTAGGCATGGCTTAAGCATCTGACTCTGTGTGACTATTAAATTTCCTGTAGTCCACACAGAACCCGATGCTGCCATCCTTCTTTGGTACCAGAACCACTGGAAAGGTCCAGGGACTGTTGGATTCCTGAATTACCCCTACTTCCAACATTTCCTGTATCCCCTCCCTCAGAGTCTGTTTGACTCTCTCAGGCACCCTATAAGGGGTCTGCTTAATAGGCCTTTGGGGTTCTATATCCACATCATGGTGCTGCACCAGGTGGGTGCACCCTGTTTTCCTTGTGAACATGCCCCCAAATTCCAGTCACATTGTGTGGATTTCTCAAATTTGGGTAGAGGACAGATGCTGGGACATTGCTACCCCTTAAACTGAGGTGTCCTTCCAAACCTCACTGAGGAGATCAGTCACCAGATCCCCCTCAGACTCCTACTGCATTCCACGGCAAATACTCAGCACAAGAGCATCCCTATCATGGTAATGTTTCATCATGTTAACATGGTACAATTTGTGCACCTGACTCTGGCCTAGCAGTTCTACCATGTAGTTAACAGCAATGACCTTCCTTACCACCTTGTAGGGTCCATCCAGGCTGCCTGCAGCTTATTGTTTCTGACAGAAATGAGAACCGTTACCTGCTGCCCTACAGCATACTCTCTAGCTTGAGCATTCCTGTCATACCAGACCTTTTTCTGCTGTTGGGCTTCTTACAGGTTCTCCTGGGCCATGCCCATGAGTTCCATGATCCTTGTCCTGAGGTTTAGGACATATGCCACAACAGACTCCTTGTGGAATTCACACTCACCCTCCCACATCATCTTGAATCAAATCTAGAGGTCCCCTCACCTTATGTTCATACAGCAACGCAAAGGGTGAAAAACCTGTGGATTCCTGGGGAACCTCTCTGTAAGCAAACAATAGATGGGGCAAATATTTGTCCCAGTCCCTCTTAAACTGGTTTGCAAATGCCTGTAGCATCATCTTGAGTGCAGAGTTTAACCTCTCAACAAGATCATTTGTCTTGGGGATGGTAGGGGTGGGTCTTTAGGTTCTTTACCCCACAATACTTCCACAGACAAGCCAGCAGGTCTGACAGAAAATTGGCACCTCTGTCAGTCAGTATTGCTTTTGGGAAACCTACCCTGCTGAAAATCCCTAACAAAGCATTTGCCACTCAGAGCCATTACCTAAGGGTATCTGGTAGCATAATCTACTACCACTAGGATATACTTTTTCCTGTGGAACTTGGGTAATCAGAAGCCCCACAGTATCCATAGCTACCCTCTGAAATGGCTCCTCAATCACAGGCAAAGGCATCAAAAAATATTTCACCTTGTCTCCTGCCTTGCCTACCATTTGGCACTGCTCACAGGTCCTGCAGTACCCTGTTACATTTCTGGAAATCCCAGGCCAATAGAAGTTCTGCATAATATGTCTTTTTGTACGCTTTATGCCCATATGACCTGTAAAGGGAATATCATGGGCTATGGCTAGAAGTGCCAGATGGTTGGCTGTGGGTACTACCAACGGCTGTATTCTCTCACCCTCTAGCCCTCCCTCAGGGATCCACTCTGTATACAGTAACTCTTTGTCACAATATACAGATTCCCCCTTCCCTTGAGAATCAGGTACCTCATTAGCTACGTCCCTCAGACCTTGTAATGTAGGTTCTGAGAACTGAGCCTGTTTCAACTCTTTCTTTGTAACCCTTCCAGCTATGTGTCCACAGGAAGTCTGGTATACCCTGACAGTAGTGTCTCACTGGCAGCCTGCGTACTACTACTCACCTCTGCCCTTGCAGTCACTCTGTCAAAGGGAACATCAGTACCCACAAGCAGCTGTGGTTCACCTTCAGTCTCATGGCTATGGGGTAGCTCCCTCCCTGAAGTAACCACCTCACAAGTCCTGGCTGCAAGTGTGCATTCTGTCTAGGTCTCCCCCAGGCTTACCAGGCCCACATGCTTGTCTCCAAGCCTGACTGTGTGTAACTGCATGCACACAGGGTATGGCATTATCAAAATCATTCCCTATCAGGACATCTGCAGGGATATCCTCAAACACACCTACTTGCTTGCTTCCTTTTCTACCCTCCCAGTCAAGATGAACCCTAGCCAGAGGCATTTGTAATAGGGTCCCTCCTAAAGCTCTGACTGGAGTAGAATGCCCAAGCAAGTAGTGCTCCTCTGTAACCATTGCAGGCTTCACAATGGTTAGGTCAGAGGCTGTGTCTGTCTTAGCCATGGCCTGTTTCCCATTCACTAAGGTAGGATATAACCTCTTGTGGTAGCTTGTTACTCTTGTTGCCTCGAGAAGACTTACTGTTGGCATTTTGTCATTTCCACTTACTGGTTCTCCCACCTTTTGTTCCCTTCCCTGCATCTGTAGACATCTATATGCTACATGGCCCCCACTGGTTGCATTTATAATATTTAACCCTTGGTCCTGGATGTGTACCTAGACTAGTGGCTTCCTCTGCTACTGGCAGACTCTGTTGGGCCAGTCTGGTTTGCTCACCATGGATTTCCTTAGAACCATGAACAGCACTGGGTATCCCTTTCCTGTGCAGTGATGCCCTGCTTGCTAGGTATAGGTCTCCCTTCTTCTTCAAATCATCTGCAGTAGTGCATTGTCTATCAGCTAACGAGATTCTCATATCCTAAGGCAAAGGGTTAAGGGCTTGCTCCCTCACCAAAAGGTCTGTGAGCTTTTCAAACATGGTGATCTGACATCCACTCACCCACCTATGAAAATAAGTGCTTAGTTCAGCAACATATTCACACACACTTTCATCTGCCTTGTATCTATGCTCATGAAACCTTTTCCTATAAGCTTCAGAGGTTAACATAAAGCATTCTAAAAAACACATTTTGACTATTATAATTTAAGCCATCAGTATCAGACAGTTTAGAAATTGCAGTTACAGCTTTACCATGGAGTAAGGGAGTCAGGAACCGTACCCAGAGCCCTTGATCAACACTAAACTGTTTACATACCCTCTCAAACATATGAATTAAACTATCAAAGTTATCTCCCTCTATAAATTGTGGAAGAAATTTACTGACCTTTGTTGCTTCTGGGGTTCAAGTTACTCCCTTCCCCATTACCTCCATGACTCTGGCAAAGAGTCAGCATCTCCTTTTCATGTTGCATCTGGCTCTCATTCTCCTCAGCCTGCAGACATCACAGTTTCTAATTTTCCTCGGCCTCCAGACATCTAAGTCTCTCTGCTGCTTCTATTTCTAAATGCTTGGCCTCCAACTCAAGTCTCTTTAACTTCAGATGTATTTTTAAGTCCTCTGTGGAAAGGCTGAGCTGTCCATTTTCTGAGAGTTGTACATCTCCACGGCCAGTCTGATTGTTCTCCTGGTTGCTATTCTGTGATGCAGCTGTGAATAAAGCTGCAGTCATGCCTGCTTTATCAGGTTGGCATGCACCAGTCGTTTAGCTCGGCACATAGGCAAATGGCTCCTTGTCAGCTTGCCATACTCCTCTGCTGACATGCCTGCCTGCTCTCCCTGACTAACTAACCTAACAAAATATAAAACAATTATGATATGAACTCTGAATGTTCATTGCATGGCTGATTGAGAGTACAAACACCTTCAGTGACCACTGTACGTAGGCTACAGGAATTCAATATCCGCACCACTACAGCCAATTAATATGTTATATGGCTATTTCAACACTATCAAACAATTAATATGTGATGTGGCTATCCCACCACTGCAAACCAATTAATATATGATGCCTCTGCACTGACCCAGTAATCAGGGAGCCTCAATCCTCACCACTGGCAACAGTGAGGGATGCACACAATGGGAGGATGACAAGTACACACACAGTAAAGTACAATTGCCCTTAAGAGCACACAGAGATCACAGTCAGTCTGGGGTGAGTTTCTCCCTCTTTCTTCAGATCTCCAATAAGACTCCCCACTGCACAGCTATAGGGGTTAGATCCCAGCTGAGGGGTCAAGACAAGACCTCCAGCACCCTGTCTGTCCAACCAGTGCTTCATGTCCCTGTCCAAGTAACTGAAAGACACACACACACACACACACACACACACACACACACACACACACACACACACACACACACACACACACACACAAACTTTGAGATTTGATTTATATGCAAACACATACACACACACACACACACACAACACACACACACACACACACACACACACACACACACACAAACACACACACACACCTGGGGAAGGCTGGCACAGGTTTACCAGCTATGCTCCCTTCTGCCCAGACTATAAGGTAATTACCACTTGCACCAACCCCTACTTATCAGCTACTATAAATGACGTTACAAAGGCTGACCAATCCTACTGCATAATGTTACTATTATCCAAATGGTAAGTGTGACCAAGAGCAAGGCTATTTATGAGTGACCTGTACAGTGTCACCAAATACATATGCAAGTACTTAAAGAGCTTAAATATCTTTAAACAAACCAGCCACACTTAAAAGGTTTAGATATATTTAATAATAAATAATAAAAGAACAAAACAATACTCAATAACAAACACAGTCACTTCAGAGTTCAGAATCACAGTCTCAAATAAATACAGAAAAATCTAAACTAATATTTATTATATTTCTCTCTGTCTCTTATAGAAATTACTTTTCTCTAGTTACTTACTATTAACAAGGCAAATGCAGATGATGATAATGATGATGGATGTTTCTATGTCCAAGACAAGATACAAAATGCACAGTCTTTCTCTGAGAGAGTTCTTAAATTACTATCAAACATTACTGCTGGGTCAGCTTGGATGACATCCTTATCTGTCACCTGCCTTCAGTTCCCAGGCTAACAGATAGAAAATAATTGTATCATCTCTGTGTGAGAAGTACATATCTCTTAGATGTGCAGCTGCTAGGAAGCAATATTACACTTTACACTATAAACCTAGTAATTAAAATTACTTTCAAGACAATATAAAAACTTCTAGCTCTAGACATTGAGTCTGCTTTCTGCATTGAAACTGAGATAACACAACTGTAAACACTTTGATTCCAACTTATTTTCTTGAAGTTTTGCAAGTTAACTCTGTACGTTCTAGCTTCTACTTTTAAAACATACATTTGCACCATTTGCACATGTATATAGTTTATATACATTTCTGTTCTTTTCCAGTAGGGTACACTGTGGTTGCATTCTTGAAGTTCAGTACATAACATACATTTTTCTTACCTTTGTAAGACAAGCATATGGATCATATTACTATTCACAAATGACATATGATTGTTTACAAAATTACGGATAGCTGGGCTGGTAGTGTCACATTTGTCATAGTGGTCTTTAGAAAGGATGACATCATCAATACATGTTGGAGGTAACATATACTATTATGGGACTTATGTGCAAAGTGTGGACTTCAGATTTTCTGTTCTGCTTGCAATGTGCAGATATAACCTTAAAAGCTTCTTAAACTGTATGCAATAAGCTGTCATAAATGCATTTTACAGAACTGAGACATGCATGCAGCTGTTTCTCATTATGTTGTGTACATTACACACACACACACACACACACACACACACACACACACACACACACACACACACACACACACACATATACACACACACACATATTTTATGAACAGAATGGATGCAAGTGTTAATGTATGTGTGTTCATTTTGTGATGAATTGATGTCCACAGTAAGAAAAATAGACAGCATCAATGGCTATCATCAGTATAATGTTTAAATAATGTACAAATGCAGTTGTGCTATTTATTTTTGTAGTGTAGTTTATATTAGACCTATTACTGATACATCCATTTTTAAGTGCAGGGAACACGTGAGTCTCAGTAAATATGTGTTCAGTCCATAACAATTCCCTTCCATTTTGTTGTGTTTTTAAATGCCTTTAGATGGGATGAAGAATAACTTGGTGATAAGCATGGTAACACATGCCAACAAACATCTCTTAACATAGTGCACTGCTGAGAAACTGGTTTGCATAAATGATGGCAAAGTGTTTGCACGTGCGAGATTCGCATTTAATGAATCAAACTTGAACTTGAGGATTATTTATGCATGTAAGTTATGGCTGAAATATCTGACAGATAGTATTGTGTTCATATTGTAGTTTATATTGGAAATGTTGTGTCAGAACTTTTATGACATAAAAAACTGCTGCTATTGCTTTTCTTGTTTGCACGGAGTGACAAGCAAATGTGGTTCCCTGCTTAAGTGGGAAAATGGTGCTATTTCTATTGGTTTGTATTCTTTGCATAAACACACTAAGAAGTTAGGCATGGTTGTCAGTACTTTGAACAATATTCAGTGTAAAAATACACCTCCTGCCTAGCTTTCCCTGTGACAACATATATAAGAGCAGGGAGTTCTTATTCATAGCACAAGTGACACAGGGATTAAGTCCAGCTCATTTTAGTTGATTGCACATGATGTCAGGATGGTATTACATAAATAAATGTGATAATCCCTGCAAATATGAGAATCAATGACTTCAATGAAGTAGGATATAAAAATAAACAACAGTCAAGTGATTTATGTAAATGCTCTACATAGGAATTTTCATTTTTCTACATTCAGCAGTTTAAATAACTGTCAGAGTAAATGTTTCAAAGTACTGCCTTTGCTCTAACTCTGTGTTTCTTTAGTGCAGTGTGTTTAAGCAGCAGTGTGAATGTTAGCAAAAACACACAAGAATAGGGTGGGTCTGGCATAATGGTTGAGGTCCTCACCTTACAAACACAAGGTACAGGGTTTGAGTCAAACCTCAGTTTATTATCTAGGCTTAGAATGGCTCTTTAGTGCATCCAGCTTAGTATCATACCTTTCAAATTTCCAAAACATTTTTGGGATCAGATTTTTTTTTGGGATGCATGGCTAGACTTAAAAAACCTTTGTGGTCATTAGTCTAGTACATACATATGAACCAATGAAAAGCCATTTACCATCACTCAGCATTTCTGTATGATGCCACACTTTACACAAATGCAGAGAACAAATAGTGAATGGTGTTATTAGGGGGAATTTCTGCCATGTGTATGGTATGTGATTCTATTTTTTGACCAGATTAAAGGTGTGAAAATGGGTTAGATAGGAAAATGGTGAAAATGGGCAAGCTGAGAGAAGAACAAAGGGGAGGCAACATAGGAATTTGCAGGAAAGAACCATAGCTATCCACTTCTTCAACAGTGTAATATGAACATGTATATAAAATTGGATGAATTTGGACAATCACCACAACACAGATTGCAGTCATGTTGTATAGCCAACTGAACCAAATCAAGTGTGTCTAGAAGATGCATGTGTGAAGTGGAGAGCTGTTTGGGACAAATTTTATTTTTTGCTTGACAGATGCTCATTTTTTTATTTCAAAAAGAAACGAATGTTGAGGAAGGGACATAGCAATATCAGGGTCAGATTGGTAGGGTAGGTGAGGAAGTAGTTGCATAGCAATAGGGCAAACAAGTCAGACACATGGATGATGAAGACCTCAAAGGTTTGGGGGACACCATGATTAGGGATAATGAGGTGACATCAGAGGCACATGTCCGTCAAGCATGGCAACAGTGAGAATCTAGTCCTCACCCTAAGAACTGTCAAAACTGTCCCCTTCTTCAGCTTTCTGGTGAATTGCTTGATGTTTGGGTTTTTTCAGCATTCCCTCAAACAACTTCTCCAGATGGCTGAGGCATGCACCAATACTAATTTCAAACATTGCATGCACCGTGCTGGCAGCTCCTGGCAGGTGACATGATCCCCATCTCCATCGCTACTCCCAGAAGGTATCAATGCACCAGCTGCTGCAGCAATTCTACCTGATGTTAAAAGCTCAGGTAGTGCAGAGGCTGCAGAAGCAGTACAGCCAGGTTGTGTCCCAGATGTGCTGGGCATTGTTCTGGCAGCTTGTGGATGGGTGGCAGAGCCACCATAGTTGGCCTACTTCCCTGTGCAGGAAATCATTTTGTTTGTTGTCAGAAAATTATGACATCAGAACAGTGTGATAACATATATAAAAAATAAAAAAAGAGAGATAAGGGGTGGGGTAGGAGAAAAAAAAAGATAATTCAAACAATTATATGTCACATACAATCATTAACTACATAAAAATATAATTTTTATTTTAAATTTGCTATACTTTTTAAAAATCCAAAACAGGACTGACAGTTGTTCAAAATAATCCTTGAAATATGCACATTGGATGAGGGCAAAATCATTCACACTGCCTACCTTTACCTGGCCAAGGCATTTGACACAATACCCCACTTGGGTATTGTTGACAAACTCAAGAGGTTAGGTACAAACCTGTATGTCACCCAGTGAATAGCCAGCTGGCTCACAGACAGGACCCAGGAAGTTAGAATTGGGGAATCCACCTCCACAAAGAGGCCAGCCACAAGTGGAGTCCCTCAGGGATCAGTCCTTGGACCACTCCTTTTTGGTATTTGCTTCTCAGATGTCAAGGCCAATGTCAGTGGACTCTGCCTGACTAAATGTTCAGATTATTGCAAATTAGGAACTGTCATTGAATCTCATACTGACACAAATGTTCTCTGGGGCGGGGGGGCTGCCACAGACAAACAACTGGTGTTAGAGCCAAGGACTAAAACTAAATTCCAAGAATTGCATAGTAGTATCCTTTGGGAAGTCATCCATCCCTGGTAACTATCATATTAACAACACACCCCTTAGAGCTGACCCAGTAGTCAGGGACTTAGGGATACACATAGATAGTAATCTAGCCTTTGACCATCACATGTCTACAGTGGTGATGTTGCACAACTTATAAACAAAGGTATGGCATCCAAGTTCAAGGAAGTCATTGTTCCACTGTATTTGGCATTCATCACACCTATCATTGAGAACAATGCCCCCTTTGCTATGTACCTAACAAGGCATATCCAACAATTGGAACATCCACAGAGGTTCCTCACTAAATAAATGCAGGGCATAAGTAAAATGTCCTATGCAGACTGCCGCAGGGCACTATCCCTGCATTCTGTCTCCTACAGGCTTTTGAGGCGAGATCTATGCCAGGAATACAGGGCATAGTCAGACCCCACTCTGATGGACCTCCTGCATATTCACAAAACAAACAGTACCAGAATTACCTGTTCTAAAGACTTAAACCTTGCTTGTGTTATAAATACGACCTGCTGGAGAAATAGGTATGTATCCCAGAGACTATCTCATTTATGAAACAGTGAAGCAGAGTTCCTCCCTAACCCAATTCAAGTGCAACATGGACAATTGGATGGGAAACCGGAAATTCATCCCTAGTTTGGCACCTATGTCTCTAATGGACACAGCTACCCTGTAAATGGCTCATCTCCCAGGCCCATGCTTACACTTATCAAGTCTATCAGAACTTTTCAGAGATTTGGGATGCATGGCTAGGCTTAAAAAGGCCCTTCTGGCCGTTAGCCTAGTAAACACCTATGAACCTATGAACCTTTATGCTTTTAAAGATAATGAAGATTAATTTAACAACATGTCATTTATGCCAATTTTGATGAATTGATATTACATATTTTTTATTAGTATATATTTGTTACTTGCCGGATTTGAAACCACAACATCCAAATATTATACTTGCCTCCTACAATTACATTGAGATACAGAATAAAGCATGCATGTTTGCTTTTACAGTTAAGATATGAATGTTTAAATTATTAGTAATGTATGGAAGAGTAATAATTTTAATAAAATAATGTTAATTTCTGCTGCATACATACCGTTTGCTTCTCGGAGTCTTTCTAAGCATTCAACATGTGCTTCCCTGTTCGCTGGCATCTCCTGAGCAGCAAAAACAATAAATAAGGAGAGAAAAAGAGAAGAATGTTATGCATACCATTCTTGTCTATCTACAGTTTTTTATAACAGTTAAAGTGTCTTTATATATATATATATATATATATATATATATATATATATACACTTACACAACTGTGGGATGTCAAAAGTTCTAAACTGATCCACACACTAGTTGAGTTGTGATTGTTTGCATCATCTTAGGTCATTATAATGATGCCTGCATTGCTCCCCAGTACGTGGAATGCCAGTCATGCTGGACACAGTCTTGGCTAGACTGTTCCATGCTTAGATTTATATTGAGACCCAGTGTAGTCCACTTGCAGCAGCCTATGGCTGCGTCACTTTATGAGGAGTGGAGTGAATATTCTTGACAAATCTACACCCCATGTTTGAGGCCTGAATTGGGCAACATCTTTGCCAGCTCCTGCCATGTCTGCACAGGTCATCCAACAACAGTTAAAGTGTTTTCCTGCCTATTCTTGATATTGAATTTTATGGAGAGTGTGCAGATATGCACAACCATGCCAACCACATCTGTGCAATGTTAAGCAGAGACCAAAATTGCCAAGCAATGACAAAGGCAGTTTATGAAATAGGAAGTGCAATGTGACAGTTGGCATTAATTTATGGCCTGTCTGCTGATATACATGTTAAATGACTTGACTTTTAAGGCATGAATTGGGGATATAAATTTTATGACTTGACACATATTTTGTGGGGATTTACACACTGATAAAAGTAATTTGCACATTGTAGAATTTAAATCTATGTAAAATAGAGAAATACTTCCACATAGGTGCTTTTCTTCATTGCCCAAGAAAAAGACCTTGTCAGTCATGATCATTAATTATACAGACACATTAAGGAGTGAGTGGTGCTACACTTCAGTTAACCATGCATGTGTTTGACTTGAGAAGGTCCTGGTTTATGCATTCTCATGTGTGATGCAAGAGTCATATGTGACAATATACTGGAAATGCATATACTTGTATTACTTTCAGAGTAGATTCCTTATTTCTGGGTCAGACTACACAATACATTCTGTTTTACAGCTATACTTGTGTTATATGTGTTGTGTAGACAACTGTCAGTAAAATATGAAGTCCATCCCAGGGCAGAATAAAATTAATTACACAAGCATACTTGTCAGGATAACCCCAGTTATACATATAATTCATATGATATCAATTGCTATACATAGCTACTGTTATGTACAATTATGTTTTTATTGTTATCTTTGATATAAATTACAGTGGAACAGAATTAATAAAAATTGGATTGTGCTCGATTAGAACCCTGGCATACCTGTTTTGTGACCTTTAACATACATTTAGTGCCACAGGAAAAGCTTGGTAGAATATGTATTTTTAACACTGGTTACTGTCCAGAGTGCTAACCGCCACACAATGACAGTGTGTTTGCATGTAGCAAGGCAAAACAAGTAACAATGTTTAATTTTAGCAGGTTATAATGTTACTTTTCTGTCTGCAGATCTTGTATCTGAGTGCTGACCTCCATGCAACACCACTTAGCGTGTTTGTGCAAAGGAAGGCAAAACAAGTAAGAATGTTTCTTTTTTGAAAGTAATACTGTATCTTTTTTGTCTGCAGCAACAAACTGTCTTTGCGCACCAGTGAGCAATGTGCAAACAAGACAGGCAAAGGAGAAAATTAATTTTCTTTATAAAAAAAATGCCTATTATCATTTATCCTAAAAAGATATAATGTGGGAATTGAACCATGGTCTATCTTAGATGTTGTGTGCATGGCTAATTCACAGATGTAATGTATGCTGTCTGTATTATCTAAGCTGCTGAACGCCTCCCAATGACACTAAGTGAAATTGCACTTCTTAAGGCAAATGACATTAAATTTTAAATACTTAATTTTCCCCATATGTGCGCTAAGCAAGGAGCTGTGCAAATATTAATATTTTAAAATAAATACACAAAAAAACATATTAATACTTGTTAAATAATTTTACGCAACCCTGGATTTAAACTATCATACTAATGAAACTATAAAACACAGCATAATGTGTTATATTTCCTTGCCACAGACAAAACTTTGCAGCAGAAAAACAAATAATGTGCATACAAGCAATTCCCATTTCCTCTACAGTAGTGATAGGACATACACTTGTACATTTTCAGTTGGTTGAACATGTGTGGCTTACATATTTAGTGCAATGAGTGATCACACAACCATTTATGAATATCTTTGCTCAAATGCAGGTGTCTTCTCTTTTGATTGTGTTTATTCTTCCCTTATCTCTGCTGTAATCTGAGATCTGTAGTCTATAGTGCATTTTGTATCCTCCTATGAGTGCATGACAGAAAGTACATAACAGTGAAAAACATTTATCAGCACAGGCAGGAAGGTTTGTATACTGTCGAACAAAAACGATAAATGTATGTTGTTTAGTTCCATTTAAATTTTAATTTCTATACTTTGTAAATATATCCTGTGTGACACACCCACTGTGGCTAAGGTAGATTAAATTGCTGTTGTGTCTTCCTGATATCTCCCACTAATCATTCACAGTTGCAAGTCATTAACAACAGTGTTATAGAGCCTACACTGTCTTTACATCTGCTACAAGAAGTCAAAAGTTTGATATTCAGCAATTCTAATAAGTTCACACCTCATTTGTATCTTTACTGTGCTCAGACACCTGAATCTGCACTATAAACAGGTACATTTATAGCTAGAAAACTTGAAGGCGAGGAGACTTGCATATTTGGACAAAACAGAATATTGCTCACCCTTTGAAGGTGAGTTATCTGCAGAGGAAGCTTCTAATTTGCTAAAGTGTGCTTCTTTAATTCAACTACATTCTAGATTCTGTAACATGTTATAAATCAATTTTTATATCAGGCAGAACATGGAACTTTCATCTGAATGGACTTCTTATAGTTCACTGCTGGCATAGGCATTTTTGGCAGACATTTACAGTTCACAGACAGGTTATTAACGTTCATCACAGGTATTATTGTTAAAATTGTGTTTTACAAACTTTATATGTTATCCTCACAGAAGTCATTTTGGGAACCCACACCAATGTTGGAGCACGTCTCCCAAGGAAAACGTAACTGAAGAGAACAATTTGATTAGCAAGAAAACTTGGTGGCATCCCACAGTAATCTCAAACTATTGATAAACTTGTTATCCCCCAGCAGTTCAAGGAGATCAGTGTCGATGGCATCCAGCAGTAGTTCATTTTACATGACTCAGGTAGGCTGTTGATTAATTTAATCATGCATAATCATTGTAAATTTTCTTTCTTTGCACTACTTTTGTTACACCAGTGATGAAGTAATGTCAGAACTACATAAGTTAACTAAAGATTTAACACTCAGAAATTATCATTCACCAACCATTAATTGATGTTTAGAAAATGCTAAAATTAGGCATTTGACAAACAATAGACCTGTATTCTCTGCAACAGAGACTTGTGGTAAAATTGCCAAATAGATGGGGACATATTATGTTTGCTCACTTTTAGTTCTAACACAGCTGCAGTAGGGAGCATCATTAGTAAATATTGGCCAATAGTCCAACAATTACCAGACTTTGCCTACAGTGAGTTGAATACTCTTAAGTTCTGATATAAGAGGTGCCCAAAGTTTAAGATTCACCTTCATTATAAAGAACATCCTAAACTGTAAGCACACTCAGTATTTCCAAAATGGGCACATTTAAGTGCCATAATTGTGTCTGCTGCATGTATTTGTATACTGGTAAGCATTGCTGTGAAAGTTTTAACTTGTGACATTAAATTTTCATTGGATTACTCATGGTACCCAGTGGATTTTTTACTTTTTGTTTTTTACTTTTTTTTTTTTTTCAATAATAATTCTTTATTTTTCCTTTTTTTTTTTTTTTCTAAATGTTAATACAATACTACAACCTATTTACAATGTATACATGAATGCTTCCAACAGTTACATAGAGTCATTATACATAACTATACACTTCTAAATAGATTTTTGACAAGCACGAAAATTATTGTAAGTTGTTTTTATTTTAACTAGTTTTTTCTTCTCTTAGACCTTTTTACTAACTGAAATTTTTGGCAATTCACATCAGCATGATTCATTAATTTTTAAATTTTGTTTGGCAATTTCGTTCTGCTCAGTTCGGGAAATTTTCAAAACTTTTTGGCACCTCATGCTGATTTGAAGTGCTACCTGTATTTTTTTTTTTAAATCATTAATGTTAGTCTGTTATACTTAACATTTTATTTGAGTATTTTACCTTAAAGTAACAACATTTACAGCACATCCCACTGGCTAAGGCATTAAACTGATAAGTTTTGTTTTTGTAATTTTTGACATCTTTTTGCTTTGGTTTCCCTAAAAAAACTGCATGGTTCTTTTACAATAACTCAGAAGTGAGATTTTTAAATGACAGCAATTGTTTTTGTGTTATCAATTTTTAAATGGAACTATATATTTTTTTCTGAAGCCTTACCAAAATCCTGGGTCCACTACTATCCTCTTTATTTTTACTTTATTTTTTATATTCTTATTTTCATTTTTATTCAGAAAATGAAGACAACTGCATTTTGATTTTTGGAACAAGAGACGATCTCCATCTGCTGGCATGAAGCAAAGAGTGTTTTGCAAATGGAACATTTTCCACTACATCAGCCTTGTTCCAGCAACTTTACATAATCTCTGCAGTCCATGGTGGTCCAGGCATTTGAGAACAAATTCCCCAACATTGAGAAGACAAGTTGCTTCTTCCAACTATTGCAGCCAGTTTGACGGAAAGTTCAGAATGAGGGACTGAAGGTACAATACCAAGATGGCAACATATTTGCCCATTGGATCCACATGATACCAGCCCTTTACTTTCTCCTGACAGACTGTGTTGTGCAATTATTTGAAGAGCTGCTGGAAATTCCTGACATTTTTGAAGAAGCAGTACCCATTGTGAATTATTTTGAAGACACCTATATCAGCTGAATGAATTGCAGAGGATGTCAAGCACTGCTGTTTCCACTTCAGCTTTGGAACATACATCACTGAACATGGAATGATCAACATTGAATAAACAATGGTGTCAAAGGATGGCACCACAGTTATCAAGAAATGTGGGGTACCCTTTTTCCAAACATTTACTGGTTCATCAACTGCCTGAAATGTCAGCGAGGACTATTTTAAAATCACTCAAATAATAGCTTAAAATCTAGCCAATGCCAGGAACAAGAAATATGCTGCAATTTCAAAAATGGTAAAAGACAGTGTGCAAGAGTTGGACAACCAAAATTATTTTGACTATCTCGGAGGTATTCCCTACAATTTCAAATTGTAGTTGCTGCTCATTATGATTTTTGTGCTCGTCTTGTTATTTTGACTTTTTATTTAATCGTTTTTACTACACATATCTTTTGACTATTTTGATTTTTAATAGCAATTTTGAACTCTTTCAATGACAAATAAAAATCACTCTATGTGACTTTACTATAACTGGGTCAGAAAAATGCCATAAAATAGCAAAGGATGTAAAATAAGTAAGCATGATGAAAACAAATCACATATAAAAATTTACTGAGGTGAAATTTCTGGGGTAGGAGGTGAAAGATACCTGGGGAAAAATGTTGGGGATGAAATATCTAAGGTGAAATGTCTGGTGCAAAACTTCCTAGAACAGGTGGGCACAATGAGAGGTGACTGGCAATCATAAATTGAATTTTCTGTAGTAAATGTGGACACATTCTGGTAATTGTGTGGGAAGCATGTAGACCAGGTTAATTCTATGGTATTCCTTGGTTTGCATAAGCCTTCATCCGTTTGTTGTTTTGGAAGTGGGGCAGCTACCTACATGTGTGTTGCCAAAACAAAAGTAAGTGTTTAAATACTTTTCTCTTGAACATGTGTAGCCATCCTGATATTTTCTAGGAAACATAATACTTTACTAAAGTAATATTTCTTGGTTTAGACAAAACTTGGTTTGTGTGTGATGGTGAAGTGGGACAGCCACATAAGCTTCAGTTTTAATAACTGAAAAGTTATTAAATGTGTATGTAAGCAAGAGTTAAGTTAGGTGATACTTATGTGTTGTATCCTTCTCTGTTTTATGTCACATAAGATTAAGGCACCCAGGCCTTACAAATCCGTGTAACTACCCTTTCAGTGACTCTGAAAATGAAGTGATAACCCAGGCTTTCAGGTGCAATGAATCCTTTCTGCTTGAGAGAGAATATGGGGATATGGCTGCTAGAATACAGATTTGGAACCAGTTAGTGAACTATGCCAATGCAGTAGGCAGTCACACCAGGAATTATTATCAGGTACATCTTTGAGTCACTCATTTATTTCATTATTATTCTGGTGGTTGGTTTAGCCCCGCTTTGCTCTCCCTAATGGGCTTGTACCATGACCCACCCTGCCCCCATGTCCCACCCATCCCCAATAGTCCTAAATTTATAATTACCTTGCCACTCCCCCTCATCTGAATGTAATCAACCTTACCCTTATCATTCATTGGACCCACCCCTATTACTCAAACTCTCTCTGACCTCTTACACTATATTAATTTAAGAGCCCTTCTTGCCCCTCCAGCCTCTAACCCTACACTAATTAATAACCATCCCCTCTCTAGTTATAAACAAGCCACACAATAATTTCAACAAAATTCCCTTACAGATCTTCACCACTACTACTACATTGAAGCCATTTTACTGGGTAATACCACCACTGCTCACCATCTATCTTCTCACAGCCTATGAATTTCAAGATCTCCCAGGCTCTCAATATCCCAGATCCAAAACCAGTACTCCCAATCCAATAAACAACCTTAACCAATTACTACCCTACTTCTCATCAAACTCTTCTAATGCAAAAACTCAACATCCCATTCAAGCCACATATATTAACCCTAGAAATAAATACCGTTACAAACTCTTATTAAAACTCCAAAGACTTGCTATTAGATTACTACCTAACCTCATAGTGGATGGTGACATCCACCCTAACCCAGGACCAACCCCACCTGTTGCTACCAACTCCACAAATAACACCCTTACTAGCCTGTGAAACTCAAATCCCAACTCACTCCTAGTGTGTCACCTAAACATTAGAAGTATAAACAAGAAAGTTCACTATTTACATGTCCTCCTGGATGTACACTCCCCTGATGTACTATGCCTTTCTGAAACCTGGCTCAAATCGACTGCCTCTGATAATGAGGTTATACCCCCAGGTTACAATATATTAAGACATGATTGCATCTTTAGGAAAGGGGATAGCCATCCTGCATAAATCCACACTAGAAATATCCAAAACTAGTACTCCACATGCCTTGATAACTGACAATGCAGAAATACTCATCACTAAGGTCCAAATCAACAAACACAAATCTATAAACATTGCATGCATCTATATTCCCCCAGGTAATAACACAAATACCTTGGAGGGTATCCTCCAATGGCTGTCCACTAACTGCCCCCAAGAAACTATTATTCTCAGGGATATTAAGTCTTCCCCACCACCCATATAAATTTGCATGACTTCTCCCAGATCATATCTTCCCCTACCAGAATCAATAAGCCTAACAATAAGGAAAGTATCCTGGACTGGATATTAATAAACAAACAACTATATATATATATATATATATATATATATATATATATATATATATATTTAGCAGGCACCCTACATTAGGATATCAGTGACCACTTCCTGACCTATATAATCAGGAAAAGAAATTACATCCCTCAACAATCTACATTTAAAACCATTAGGAGTAATAAGAACTTTATTCAGACTAAATTCCAAAATGAACTTAACTCATGTGACTGGACCAACCTAAAACTACTTCCACTAGGACTACTTCCACTATGTCTCCTACTTTAACTCTAAATTTCTTGCTATCCAGGATAGCCATGCTCCCAAGCGTACTACCAGAACCAATAATAAAGTAGCACCATGGCTGACCAATGATACAAGACAAAAAATTCTTAGCAGAAATAAATCATGGGCCTTCTGGAGAACATATAAACAGTTGAGAAATGATGCAAAGAAGTCCATTCATCTTCTTTCGGTTGTTCCCGTTAGGGGTCGCCACAGTGGATCATCTGTTTCCATGTCTTCCTGTCCTCTGCATCTTGCTCTGTCACACCAACCACCTGCATGTCCTCTCTCACCACATCCATAAACCTTATCTTAGGCCTTCCTCTTTTCCTTTTACCTGGTAGCTTCATCCTTAGCATCTTTTTCCCAATATACTCAGCATCCCTCCTCAGCACATGTTCAAACCAACATAATCTTGCCATTCTGGCTTTGTCTCCAAACCTTCCAACCTGGGCTGAACCTCTAATATACTTATTTGTAATCCTGTCCACCCTCATCACACCCAGTACAAATCTTAGCATCTTTAACTCTGCCACATCAAGCTCAAACACCTGCCTTTTTGTCAATGCCACTGTCTCCAACCCATATAACATAGTTGGTCTCACTACCCTCTTATAGACCTTCCCTTTCATTCTTACTGGTACTCGTCTTTCACAAATCACTCCTGACACTCTTCTCCACCCAATCCATCCTGCCTCTACTCTCTTCTTCACCTCTCTTCCACACTCACTGTTACTCTGAACTATTGATCCCAAGTATTTAAACTCATCTACCTTCGCCACCTCTACTCCTTGCATCCTCACCCTTCCTCTATCCTCCCTCTCATTCACACACATATATTCTGTCTTAATCCTGTTGACCTTCATTCCTCTTCTCTCTAGAGCATATCTCCATCGCTCCAGGGTCTCCTCCACCTGTTCCCTATTCTCACTACAGATCACAATGTCATCTGCAAACATCATAGTCCACGGGGACTCCTGTCTGATCTCGTCTGTCAACCTGTCCATCACAATTGCAAATAAGAAAGGGCTAAGAGCTGATCCTAGATGTAACCCCACCTCCACCTTAAATGCATCTGTTACTCCCATCACAGACCTCACCTCTGTCACACTACCCTCGTACATATCCTGTGCCACTCTTACATACTTCTCTGACACTCCCGGCTTCCTCATACAATACAACTCCTCTCTAGGCACCCTGTCGTATGCTTTCTCTAAGTTTACAAAAACACAGTGCAACTCCTTCTGACCTTCTCTGTACTTCTCCTTCAACACTCTCAGAGCAATCATCACATCTTTAGTGCTCTTTTCGGGCATGAAACCATACTGCTGATCACTAATCATCATGTCCCTTCTTAACCTAGCTTCCACTAGTCTTTCCCATAACTTCGTGCTGTGACTGATCAGTTTAATCCCTCTGTAGTTACTACAGCTCTGCACATCACCCTTATTCTTAAAAATCGATACCAAAACACTTTTTCTCCATTCCTCAGGCATCCTCTCACTTTCCAAGATTTCATTAAACAATCTGGTTAAAAACTCCACTGCCATTTCACCTAAACACCTCCATGCTTATACAGGTATGTCATCTGAACCAACAGCCTTTCCATTCTTCATCCTCTTCATAGCTATTTTTACTTCCTCCTTGCTAATCCATTGTACTTCATGATTCACTATCCCTTCATCATCCAACCTTCTCTCGCTCTCATTCTCTTCATTCATCAACCCCTTGAAGTACGCTTTCCATCTCCTCAACACACTCTCCTCGCTTGTGAGTATGTTTCCCTCATTATCCTTTATCACCTTTACCTGCTGCACATCTTTCCTAGCTCGGCCCCTCTGTCTAGCCAATTGGTACAGGTCCTTTTCTCCCTCCTTGGTGTCCAGCCTTTCATACAACTCTTCATATGCCTTATCGTTAGCCTTTGCCACCTCTCTCTTTGCCATGCACCTCATCTCCTTATACTCCTGTCTACTTTCTTCATCTCTCTGATAATCCCACTTCTTCTTTGCCATCCTCTTTCTCTGTATACTCTCCTGTACTTCCTCATTCCACCACCATGTCTACTTTTTGTCCTTCCTCTGTCCAGATGTCATACCAAGCACCTTACTAGCCGTCTCATTTACTAGCTCTGCTTTAGTTACCCAGCTATTTGGTAACTCTTCACTGCCACCCAGTGCCTGTCTTAACTCATTCCTGAACTCTACCTCACAATTACCCTTTTTCAATTTCCACCATTTGATCCTTGGTGCTGCCCTCACACTTATCCTCCTCTTCTTGATTACCAACATCATCCTACAAACCACCATCCTATGCTGCCTAACTACACTTTCCCCGGTCACCACTTTACAATCTCCAATCTCCTTCAAACTGCCCCTCCTACATAAGATATAATCCATCTGTGTGCATCTTCCTCCACTCTTGTATGTCACCCTATGCTCCTCCCTCTTGTTAAAATACATATTCACCACAGCCATGTCCATCCTTTTCGCAAAATCTACTACCATCTGACCTTCTGCATTCCTTTGTTTAACACCATACCTACCCATCACTTCCTCATCCCCTCTGTTCCCTTTACCAACATGCCCATTGAAATCTGCTCCAATCACCACTCTCTCACCCTTGGGTACAGTCATCACCATTTCATCCAACTCACTCCAAAATTTTTCATTCTCATCTATCACACACCCAACTTGTGGAGCACATATTATGCTGCACAAAAAAAGCTACTACTGTAATCTACAACAAAAAGCATCAAAATCAACCACAAAAATTCTGGTCAGGCATAAATAAACTTCTCCACCCAGGTCAATCATCTACCCCTACCCCCTTGACTACCCTCCAAAAACCTCCTAAAATTGTTGCTAACACCTTTAATACTTTCCTTACTGAAACCATACAATCCCTTGCCAACAAACTATCTCCCAGTACCCCAAGTACAATCAATCCCACACCTCATAATAACACCCCCTTCAAGTTTGATCCAGTACCAACATCTTTTATTAAGTCCCTACTTATGAAACTGAAACCCACCACCCTTTCAGCAGACCTATTACCTGAAGAGTATCTCCAAAAAGCCGCTAATTAAATAGCATACCCCATTTCAGGCTTAGTTAATAGAAATATTCTCAAAGCTTATATCCCCTCCATCTGGAAAATCTCCCACATCATTCCTCTTCATAAAGGGGGGAAATTCCACTGAATTCTCAAATCACAGTCTTATAGCCATCCTGTCTCCCTTGGCTAAGATAATGGAAAAATGTATCCATAAACAACTCTAGCCTAGCTTAATCAGAACACTCCTCTAGCCCCCTCCCAGCACGGATTTAGACCTTGCCATGGTACAACCTCAGCCCTTCTCTCCTTCTCTTATACAATAAATCAAAACCATAATGACAAATTGCTCTTTTCGGCCCTCTTCCTAGACCTATACAAGGCATTTGATATGGTAAACCACCAGTTACTCTTAGAAACACTAAAATCACTATCCATAGATAACCTAGCAATTAGCTGGTTTCATTCCTATCTAAGTGGCAGACAGCAAGCTGTACTGTGGAAAGATAACCTATCTTCCCTTTTACCAATCACCCTTGTAGTCCCACAGGTGTCTATATTAGGATCCCTCCTATTTTCCATCTTCATTAATGACCTGCACAAAGTCATCCCAGATGCAACATGTATTCACTCTTGGAGACAGTAAAATCACTCTCCATAGATAACCTAGCAATTAGCTGGTCTCATTCTTATCTAAGTGGCAGAGAACAAGCTATACTATGGAAAGATAATCTATCTTCCCCTTTACCAATCACCCTTGGAGTCCCCCAGGGATGTATATTAGGTCCCCTCCTATTCTCCATCTTCATTACTGACCTGCACAGAGTCATCCCAGATGCAACATGTATTCAGTATGCAGATGACTCCTCCCTAATCTGTTCTGCCACCTCCCCCACAGACTTACAATCCTTATACCAAACCACTTTCAGCAAAGTAGAGAACGGGTTCACTGGTTGCCGTCAAATAAAACCAAACTGTTACTCATCTCCCTCACCCACAAGGTCCCCTAATGACCTCTCACCATAACATCTAAAAATGGCACCATAATTTCCCCAGAACTTTGTACTAAACTACTGGGAGTAGTCATCGACAACAACCTTAAGTTTGATACTCACATAGACAAAACTATTAAAACAGTTAATAAGAAACTAGGCTCTTTATACAAGATTAAACAATTCCTAACCCCATCTGCTAGGACTGTTATTGCCCGTACACATTTGCTATCCACCCTTCTTTATGCCTCACCAATCTTCGTAGACCTAAGCAAATCAGACCTCAATAAATTTACTAGCTGCTACAATAATATTGCTGGATTTGCCACAGGATCTGTTTATAGAACCCATCACTGTCAAAACCTTAAGTCGTTAAGACTGGCTAGAACTACCCTATTAACTTCAGTATAACCACCTTACAGTTGTTCACAAAATTCTTTACCAACCAGACAATACACCTATACTGAAAAATATTATCACCCCCTACAGTAACCTAAAAGCCCTCCGCTCTTCCAACAGAATGCTAGTACAAACTGTTAAGCCAACAATTCAGCTGGTGAATCACTATTCTTCAACTCTGCTGGTAAAATCTGGAACTTATTTCCTGCAGAACTTACTACAGTTCCCTCCTTATCCCAATTCAAAACATAACTTAAGAAACACCTAAAAATGCATTGGCTTTGTCCCTGTATAAACCCTGACTAACCCTCACTCAAACATCTACTATAAATGATAACCTTATTACAGGAATGATACTCTGATCCTCTAACTGTTTAGCATTTTGTATGTCTCTCACCTACTGAAAAGAATTAAAGTAAGGATGATATTGTGTCTCAACCATGTATGGTAACCGCTATAAATGTATGGGTTTTCCCTTATCATATGTAATCTCTAACTATTACCTACTCAGCTAATAATTTCCAACTATTTCCTGTGTGTATTTGAGAAAATCGTGAACTTGTGTGTATATATTTTTAAACAAATGTCGATTTTGTGATAATTCACTGTAATAATTTCACTGTATTTATACTTGTTGTGTACATTTGGAGCTTTTCTCCCCCAGCCTCCACTGAAAATGGACCTGTATCCAGTCGGACTTTCCTGGTTAATAAATGTAAAACAAATAAATCAGCCCAAAGGATAGTAGCTGCAGTTGCCAGTGAACAGCTGCCTATGGGGGGGGGGGGGGGGTGCTGCTGCTACTGAGTCCTCACTGACACCAAATACCAAATGAAGAATTCCTGGAATTCCTGTCCACAGTCAGAGATAGACAGCTTAGCGGAAACTGCACACCAACATCTTGATGTTGGTGCTGATTTGTCTGGAAGGAAAGCTGTGTCCCAGGAGTAGCTTACATGTAAGCTTACATATGGCAAGTTCCAGATTTGCTTGTATAGTAAAATATATAATTTAAGTAATATTTCATGGGGATTTTTTTTTGTACTTCTTGACAAATTAATAGTTATATGACACAGTTGTTCATTATATGTGAGTTGTGGATGGACCTGTCAGCCAAGTTTCAGTTACAACTTACTCCTACAGAACATATAGACAACTATGTATTTGCTACCCTGCTGTGTTATTTCTATTGTGATGTTTACTTGCTGTTTTTCCCTTGCATCATTTCTCCCAGGACCTTCTTACTTACAGATTCATCTGCAAATGGTAAATGGCAAAATGTTTTGTTTTGCTTATTGATAACCATTCTTTAGATATATGCATCTCTATGTATATGTAAGGGGGGTGTAATGAGTGCCTGTATTTCTGTACCATCTGCGATAGTGGGTCCAGTGTTAGTTTCTTATCATATAAAATGTTTTAATATTTAGTTTAGCAGTAATTTTGTTACTGTGTTTGTTGCTTATTATCACAGGTAATCTTGACATTCAAGTGTAGGACTCTTACTATGTGATGTTAGAGTATCAGTAGGCTCTAATGATGATGGTGGCCAAATGGAGGCATAGTTGGAAGATGCAGAGATTGAATATGACACTGAGGTTGACATTCAGCTATCCCCTGGATTTCCTAAGACACAGTAAGTATGCCTAGACTTATCTATTCCACCGAGCCCTCAAATATTGGACAGATGGAGGGTGAGACACTTGATCAGGGTAGTGCGGTTACTGTGGCTTCAGTGCTGGTTTACTGTGGCCATAGCCAAAGTGTGGGCAAGGTGCCATGCAGAAGGCTGTTAAGGGTTCTTGGAGGAGGCCTGCTGTCCACAGTTTGTCTGATCCTGATTTGGCATTTTGTGCCACTGGACATATGTTTAAGACCATCATCAAGGCACAAGCACATTCCACTAGTGCCTCTGAGGACGTGCTTAGGTCTGTAGATGTGGCACAGGTTGACATGCATGACTGCCTCCACCATGTTGCCAATTCACTAGGTCAGATGAATGACACAATGGAACAGGCAGTGTCTGCTGGGAGGGGAACAGCTTAAATTTGAATGTAGGTCAGCAGCGCCATCTGCTGTTAGACAATGTGGCCATGCCTGATCCCACTCTATTACAGGCACTACCACCACTGCTCTGTCAGTGGTTGAGGTGTCCACAATCAGATGTGGTAAGCCAGATGGTCATGGTGCTGGGCATAATCACTATCACAAAGCATGACTGTGTTCTTGCAGACAGTCACCCATGCATGTTTCACTTTGAGTGCCATATAGACACACACACGCACACACACACACGTGCACACATACACACACACACACACACACACACACACACACACACACACACACACACACACACACACATAACAGGTTCATGGCTCATTTGTAAGGCTTGCAGCTCATTGTGTACTCACTACCTTTTGTGTCAGCCTTGGCCTCACTTCCCCAACAACACACTGTGCAAATGATGGTAGCTGTGTCATCTCCTTGTTTCTATCTTTTGGATTAAGGAATACATATTTATGTTTTTCTTATGCACAGGGGTCATACTGCAGGCCCCCCTGATGTAGTTAGGCACTGAAATGGTGACTTCAGCAACCCAAACACACACTGTATGATATTTCATGTTTGAGCATGTTTCTTCTTATAGTGTTCTTTGGTGGGTGTTTGTGCACTTCTGTTGGGCGTCATCAGCCATGGTTCATGTGCATCCCCTGCATCCCCCAGTAAATAGCATTGTGGAATATCCCTCTGGAAAACTTCTGGTAGAATTGTGAGTTGTGCCAGATATATGAGTCATGCCAACACACACATTCAGGATAATTCCCTTAGTATTACACATGACCTGGCAGTTAATGGAGTGGAAGCCTTTTCTGTTTATGAAAACCCTTCCTTGTTCCTCAGATGGTGCTTTGTGCATGTGGTCTACGGCACCCACGACTTCAGAGAAGTGTGCTATGATGTGGAAATTCTTCATAGGTGTAGCTCTGTCCTCAGAGGTAAGAGGAAAATGTATGTAGTCACTGGCATGCTGTAACATAGCATTCAGGAATTGATGGAGTATCCTGGATGCTGATGCCTGTGATACCTCCAGCATGTCCCCTGTTTTTTTTCTCTGGAAGGTTTCTGTAGCTAAAATTCTAAGTTCTACAAATATCTTAGTCTCCACAGATATTGGTTGCCCTTGGTTTGCCTTTGATGCTAGTTGAGGACGACAGAGTTTGAAGAATTTCTCGAGTGTCTGTATTCACCCTGCAGTGGTCTACCATTTACACTTCTTGAAGACTATGAAATGTTAAATCTAGTCTAAACATCCTTCTCCTTCTTGGCTCAGGTCTATTATCATCAGCAGTAGCAGCATAAACTTGGGCCTGTTGCTCATACACATGCAGAAGATCATCATCAGCCCCTAACATTATTTCTGTGTAGAGTAGTTTCCATAGCTGTATTCCAATAGGTTTTGGAATTTGCGGCAAAACCTACAGTGAGTGCACACGATTACTTTATAACTTGTTGAATAGCTACTCCATCTTGGATTGGTTGATTAGCATACAGTTCAGCTGCTTATGCTGTAATTGTCCTGGTCCACTTCAATAAACACACAACACTGAATGACATTTGACAACGTTTATTAAACTTCCAGAAACATGATTGTAAACCAGTAATTATAGCTGTCAATCAAGACATGACACAGGTGATAATAACATCCATGAAAAAAAGCATAAAATAACCATAAGGGCAGCATAACCACTCACCCTTGATAAGCAGCGTCCCCCACTTGCTCACTTATCTTTGCACTAACAAGGCAGCATTACCCCACTCACCTTCAATTTATTGAATTACACCACCATCCAAATAAGCAGCTCTGCTTGCTTATTAACTTATCTAACAGAGCAACCACTCACTTTCCTTCCCAACTGATTGAATTACACATACAACACCAGAGGGACAACAGAAGAGGGCAAGCCTGCTCCTCTTCTCTGCCTTCCCAAACTGAAATAACCACAATCCCACTAATAATAAGAAGGAGGGGGTGGGAGGGGTAGCAAATTCACACCAAAAATGTGACTCCTACCTCAGTTACACTTGACAAAACACTCTAAGCCCCTCCCTACCCTTACCTACCTCATTTCCTCCTAAACAGCTCTCCATCCCACAAAAACCACTAAATGCCAGGAGCTCCACTTCTTGGAATAAAATAAGTGTAGTTTATTCAGCGACTGCAGAAGTAGATAAGCAGCATCAATAAAGAAGATCCACAAATGTAGTAAACCAACAAACTGAAATAGCAGTTGGTAATAAATCAATTGCATATAACTGTATCAGCACAAAAATCAGTATATCCTCACAATGTAACCTCGTAGCGCCTTGGCCAAACAACCTTTACAGAGTAGTGAATTAAACTAAAGGGCAAGCCTGCCCCTCTTCTACACCCACCAGCCCGACCAGGCTGTTCCCTCTCTCACTTTCATCAATCTAACCACCAGTAAGTCACTAGGTCAAACATCATTTGGTATACCCATCCTCCCTAACCAAGCTGGATCCAAATGTCATTACCTCCTAACCCTATACATAACTAATGTAAACAGCCAAGAACCTAACCATTGAAACAAACCACTGACCCTCTCACATATGCTAAAGTAGCAAACCATAACCTCATCACCTGTCATAACTACTTCCATGATGCGATTAAGCCATACCACCCAGCCACAGGAAGCCTCGCAATGATACCAATAACCTTACCAGCCATTGAACCCACTATTAAGCCCACCAACACTGAAGCCATCCTGAGGCAAATGCATACCACCATGCCACATTGCAACCTCATAGTACCACCCAATTTTTTTTTTACTGTCCAATGAATATAAACCCCCTCTTAAATCTCTTCCAAATTCCATTTAATAAAATGCTGCCATAACACCAGCTATCCATTCTAAACAAGTAAGAGACTTAAACCACCAACATGGCTGGTAGCAGTACAATAAGAGACACCACCATTATGGCCGGCATAACCAACAATAAACCAAGCCAGGCACAACCATCCAAAACAACATGACAACAAACTATAGAAAGGCTGATGCCACCAGCTCACCCAATGTCCGTGACATGCTGTTACCATTTAAATATAGTGAAACAACCCAGCCCAGGCTATCCTGAAACTGCAGTAACTCAAAGCTAAATCCTCCCCATCAAACCCCCATCTACTCACTAGCCTAACTGACACAATGCAACTCGTTAATACCCTATCCCTGATGTCTGTAATAATATCTAACCCATTCCAAAGAAGACCGCCGCTACGCATAAAACAGAGTAAAATTCCACACTAAAGCCCCCCCCCCCCATACAAGCTCAAACAAAACAAGACATTACCTTGTGCCTGCAGGGAAGAAAAACACAACAAAGCAGCAACTCAATATTCACTACACTATTGGTACCCCTGACCTCCTGTTGTACCACTTCATCAGTCAAAAACCCTCCTCAGGTTCTTCTGTCCCTGTCAAGGCCACATTTCTTCTGTGCCCCAAGTAAATAGCAACTCTGCATGTCCCAATCTAAAGTCAGAGTGATCTGAAAAAAGAAAAGACTGTAAACACCTACCAAAGATCCCATAAAATTGCCTTCCAACTCCCTTCGTAACAGTAAAACAAATAGTCCTGCGAACTAAAACAAGGTCCTTTTTATAGCTAAAATGATCACTCTTCTAGCAACACAGGAGTACTCAATGAACTTAATCACTAGCCAAATAAAATTAAAACTGGCCACAATCCTACTGTACAGCCACTTACAAAAAACAGAGATACAAACTCTCCTTACGGCTCCACCTATATGCCCTTAGGATAAGGACAACATTCGCCCTTGCACTTTTAAACAACAAACAGCCTGCACAGCACTCTGGATTGTGAAAGCTCACTTACCTGAATGTGGCTAGGTTATGAAAAACCTCAAGACCATAAGTCTGGAAACCACCCTCAAGTGCAGAATAACAAACTTAACATCATAATGTTTACTACACCTCAACCCAGCATCCCACACCTCAATCCAGCATACCCCCACAGCCTACCCTATCTTTAAAATGAATTGTGGGACTCCAAAAACTTAACAACCTTAATCTACAGCTTGTCGTCAGCCTCCCCCTTAAAGCTTTTCATCCCTAAGGATACCTATGTAACTAGCAAGGAATTGAAACCTGGCTAATATCTACAAAGAAACCCAAACTATGCCTTACTTATACTGTCTAGCTTCCCCGACAATGACAAAGCACCCAGTTCCAGAAATATCCCAAAATCACTTGGATACCTGCAATGTTTCCTGAAACCCGATCTATGAAAAACTGAGTAGAGTAGGACCACCTGATACCTCTTTGTATGCCACTGCAGCCACCAGAATATCCACCCAGCAGAATCCATTAAATGTCAGCTCTGCTTCCTTCAGACTACTGACATGTAGCTCCAGCATTTAAAACTCCTTTGCAGCCCTTATACCAATGTGTGCTTCATAGGTCACTTTATGTAGTTATGTAGCTGGCTGAGGTGTATACCAGCCTACAGAAAATTCTACTGCACTATCATTATTAAAACACTATAAATAAAGAAGTATATACCGAGGACAAGCCATAAGTAACTGTGAGGCAAAGGTCCAAGACTAGAGAAATTAATTTTTATGCAATTAATGGGCTTATCAAATTAAGAGGGTAAGGTAACAACCAGTGTGGCCATTCTGTCAGCCTCCTGCAACAAGAAATCTAGACAAAGTCACACAGAACATGCTAAACCCACCATGCTAACCCTATGGCTGCAAGGAGGACATGCAGACTCCACTGCTACTGAATCTGACCCATAACTCGAATCAATGAACCCATGAGCTATCCCCCCCCCCAAAATGTTAAAAGTATAACCCTTCAGTTCCTTACTTACCTTCATCTGTGGTGCCTAGATATAAGAGTCCCCAAACAAAACCCAAACAGCCAGATACCCATATGTGCATTCAGTCACACATGTTCACTAACCCTGATAACTTTGCCTACATTACGTCAGAAAAGCAGACCCCATGTTCAGTCATTCTGTCATGCACACAACCACAGGCTGTCAAAAGAAACCAGCCTGAAAGAGGAAAGGATTTCCACCTTACTGCCCTTAGTAAACATCCACCCCCAGCCCACCGGTGTATCCTGCCATGCGCATGCATGGTAAAAATGAGTAGAACTGAGACAATACCCAAAAAGGGAGAGGCTTAACTATTGCTTTTCAAACTTAGAAAGTTGACAAAATAACAAGCTTGCACCAGCCTGAAATAATGAGGGGTAGCCTAAATTAACTGAAGGGTATAAAGTCTGAAACATAAGCATCTGTCTTTTTTTTTTTTTTTTTATTGAGTTGCCCATTACAATTGCATGAAGACAGACAAGATCTGAAGAATTGAAAGCTATGACCTATCTGTCTTATCAAAGTTAACACCATGAAAGCAACTAACAGACTGGAGCACTGAGTCACACGTGACCTCCACGCTGCACCTACATTGGAGGGATGCCGCAGCACTCACAGAAACTCCCACACACACCGCCACAACCCAAAACACCACCAATAGCCAACCATCTAATGGAAATGGCACCTGAACATGCACAGGGCCTGCAAGCATCACACACGGGTACCTGAAAGCCCATGAAACAGTTGAATGGGGGCCAAAGGCACAAATAAGGACAAATATTAAATATAGTTCTTATAGACTTAGGAAGTTGCCAGAATAAACATTTGTCATGGCACACCTTTCAGAAGGATATAAAGTCTGAAGCAGAAATGTCTGTCATTATTTAATGGCATCAGTTCTCAAATCATTCCAGTGATTTGCCAGAAATCACAAATTTTATAAGGAACAGACCAAAATCGCAAAGCAAAATCCAGACACTCTGCAAAAACTATACAGCTGAAAGGTAAGGATTGAAGCCACTCAGTGGTAAATTTACTATAATCAGCCAGAAGCAAACCTGTTTGCTCCATTCAGCATCTCCTCACACCCCAGAAAACAGCTCACCACCCTGCAGGCAACCCAGAAAAATGCGAATAATGCAGGTATGGGAACTACTGACTTACAGCCCATGAAATACCAAGAGAGTTAATCCCATAGAAACTAACAGGGATGCTCATCAAAATATCTACAATTGTGTTTCTGGACTCTGGAGAGATACACCTGCCATAACCCTCCCCTTGGCCATTAATGACATACCAATCATTTGAGCCTGACTATTGTTCTTTGCGGGGACTCACAACCCATGAAATGCATGCACACCCAACCCTCCCCTGACAGAGTAAATGGCCACAGCAAAGTCTGCTCCCTCTAGCACCCCACCAAGTGAAAACCACCACCGAGTGACATAAGCAAGCCCAGCAGACCTTGAATTTCATATAAAACAAATAGTTTTGTTTGCCAAGCAGAGACTGAAGTTTTAATTTAACAAATGGCTTACTTGCCAATCCCAGCTTTATGAACAATCACCCACCACATCTCATGGTAACACCTCAGTAGCTATGATGATACATATACCTTAAACACAGACAAATGGATATCCCCATATGTAAACACTACTCATGAACTCCTTCCCCAGAAATCAAGAACCTCTGTGTTGCATGTATTCCTAAAGTAATTGTGTCTGCAAAACCAGACTAGTGCTAGCAGGCATTGCCCTCAAGATATGTAGTCTGCAAGTCAAATTGCTTATTTAGTGACTTCATTTCAGAAATTGACAAAGCCATAAAATAAGGACAGAGCATCAGTTGCAACTGCCTCCCACCAGAAAGAAGCCAAGGGACCGCCGATCCAAAACTGTACAAACCCTGACACCAACAAAACCGAGGACTTCATCATCGTTTTTTTTTTTATTAATACACTCACCCATTGCCCTATCCATCTGATGCCTGCCTGTCACTATTTAGTGACTGTTAATCTCCATGATATCCAAAACATTGGAAGTCTGAAACTCACTTGCCTGCAAACCAAAAATTGTTAAGGACAAAGTAGAATTACCCAGCAATACTTTGACAGTGAACGGCATGCACATAATATTCACGCATGCCTGAAGCATTTACTAGAAGCAATCATGCATTCTCCAATCACTTCCGCCATTCTGTTTTTTTTTTTTTTCTTTTTTTTTTTTAATACAAAAGAATATTCACCCAAACTATGGCACATGAATTGACCTAGAAGGCAACAGGGTGCTTCTGCAGCCATTGGGACCATAATGCACCTGCACAGCAACAACCCATTACTTCACAACCATCACAAAGCCCGCAAAACGTACCTCCATCAAAATGCTGGATCATGCTGCAGTTCAATCTGCCACGGTCCTTAGGCATGAAAGAGAGTCCACTATAGTGCAGGATGGCACTCTGATTCCTTATCAAAGACGGTAGTGATTTGAGTTTGATTCTTATCAAAGGCAGACATTGAACTTGGAGCAGAGGGCTCATCATGCAGGGGAACAAATCCCCTACCCCATTCCTAACCAGTATAGAATTGTACCTGCTACCATGTGTAGTGAGATGACTCTCCAAGGCTTAAGAGAGCCGTAAACAAGAACTGAACAATGCAATTCACCAGCAGGTAACCTCCTAAAATGCAAGGACTACAGGTACGCACCACCATACCCGGTTAGGAGCTGAAACGCAATGCCATCAGTAGTCCACTTCAACCGTACTTCTACCACATAAGACTTTGTATGCCGTAACCCTGCTAATGAAGGCCCCATGCAAACCACTCACTCTGAAGGAGGGCTACCCAAAAGCCGATGAGTGAATACCCTCAAACCACTCAATCCATCATCCCTTTCAAGGAAATAGTATAAAATCAGTCAAAGCCATAATCATAGCACCTACACAGAAACCCCAACCACCCTTATCTACCCAAAATCCCAACTGTCGAAATGACCTCAAATGCCAGAACTACCCACCAAAATTCTCCCCTTACCTCTTCAAATACCTTACTTAATGCACTAACCACCAGAAGAGAAACAAACAAAAATAAATAAATAAATAAATAAAAATTGCAGATAGACATACATATATACAAACCCTACACACCCATGGATACCTCCTTGCTGCCCCCACTACTGACCCAGGCCTACCTGCTAAGTACAATACCTACAGGTAATTTTAGATGTACTGCTTGCACTAGCAAGTTCACACCAAAAATGTGACTTCCACCTCAGTTACACTTGACAAAACCCTCTAAGCCCCAACCTACCCTTACCTAATTTCCTCCTAAACATCCCTCAAGTCCCATTTAACCCTATCTTCCCTGTATTCTCCTAATTCCTGCTAATCTATGTATCTAGCCCCCCTTTAAGATGTCCCAGGACAAAATGGTCTGTTCCAAACCACATTTAGCATGTCATGATGTTTACCAAGTTTGTGCGCTTCTACACACTGTGTAGAACTGCTTACTGAATACAAATCAACTCACTACCATGTGCATGCCATACCACAATGCACACAGTTTTAGCGAGCTGTGTATGGTTTATTGTATTCAGCCCATCATGTAGAGATGCTTACTGAATACATGTTAGCTCTCTATCATTGCAATGCACACACGGTTTTAATGAGCTGTATAGCGTTTATTGAATCCAGCCCAAAGTCAAAACATTAGAAGTAAAATACAATAAAAGAGAACTGGATTTAACCAAACCAAAACTTGCCTTTATGTCTATTATAAATAGATTATTTACAATAATGTGTGCAGAGGTGTAAATCTACCATAGGAATGGACCATAACTTGGATCTGAGGCAAGACTTTATTAACAATAATTTATTTTCTCATATAGGTTCATTTATAGTTCTCAAATGGTATAAAACTGATCACTTTAAATTATGAGGTACTATGGAAAGCAAATCTCCTAGTGCAATGAAGTTTTGCTAGGGTTTATATCTCATGTTGTTGGCTATAAGTGCTCATAACCCTGTTAATTCATTTTAATACATTCGAATTACTAATGCTATTCTTGGAAAAGGTTTTTTTTACTATTAATGCTTAAAACAGACTGAGCATGTCTCACACGTTGCCTGTTTATAGCTAATTACTAATAATACTAATCATTAATACTATTAATAATAATAGTTATTAGTAGTAAATGAGTTTCTTGTAGTTGAGTTGTAAACTCATGTGATGATTCAATCTTTTTCAACAGACATCTCTTTTAAATTCAGAGCTAAAAAATAAATTTTTTGGGGCTCTGAACATATATTCATTTTAGGAAAATCATTTTACATCAAACATCCTGTTAGCAGTTAATAGCTTCTTGTCAAGACCCAACCAGGCTGTATTATAGAGAAAAAGATAATTGAGAGTAGTTTATATCTATGAGGCGATTTTGAGATCCCTAATTTAGCCAGAGTGATCTTTTAAAACACAGATGGAAAATACTGTGAAATGCATACCCCTGACATTATTTATCTCTAGTTTTGCTGAGTTATTTATTTATTTATTTTTTTACTTACATCTATTGTTCCTTGTGATTCATAAGTTACTCAGTGGAGTACGTATCTAAAAAACAGTTCTGTATTTAAAAAACATTTAGCATTTTTTTGTCTTTGTATGTTTTACACTGGTTATAGAGCAAGTCCGCATGCAACATGCAGTTTGTTGTCAGTTAATCTACAGAGACCCCACATATTGAAAATCCTGGTGAACAAATGACCTGAATTTAACACATAGACCAAAGAAGCCTTTCACTGACTGATCACACAGATTGTCTGACTGGAAAAAAAAACAGCATGATATGCTTTTTTTTGCCATGGAGCAAGCACATTTTCCCTCTGAACCACCTACTACTAACTCTGAGACAGCACAAATATGTAGAAATGAAAGTCAGTGCTACTATGATAACAATGACTTCCTTTCTCTAGGATTGTAAATCTCCAAATCAGCAAGAAAGCAAGATAGCAAGTGATGAAATAGCACTGCTCAGTGAAAGGCTGTTGTCATCAATGCAAGTTCCCAGCAAAAGGCATTTCAAAAGGTTGGTTACATGAATTGTCTTTCACATATCAGACTCACAATCAGGTTTCCTGTCTCACATAAAACTTAATTTGCTCTTAATGTTTAATAGGTTATCTACATAAATGGAGAGGGGAGGGAGACAAATATGAAAAGGTGTGTAATATTTGTTTTAAGCAGTTTGTTCACATTCCTTGACAGAAAGTTTGCAGTAGCAAGTAATGCAGTTTATAAATAAAAATAAAATGGAGCTGATTTCTAATTTCAAATTATTTATTAACAAAGTGATTGCTCCAAAAACTCACTCCAGATATGACCCTGGTTACAAGGCCAGAGGTGACTACAATATACAAGGACAGAAAATATTGCAAACATCTGCTTTCCGGAAAAAGTGAGAAACCAGGGATCCTAGGGAAAATGCACAGAGACATGAGGAGAGCAGGTAAACACACAAGATATCAACCAGAAGTAAACCCTAAAAGCTGGAGATAGGAGACACAGATCATATCATAAGCCACAATGTTGATAGTTGTATACAGAACAGTACTTTAAGATGTATCAGCGATATAGCACAAGTCCTTTAAGCCAAAAAGAATACAAGACATAAAATGTACAGTACATTGTCGATAGTGAATCCATATAGAAATTATAGGATGGTAGCATTGCAATGGAACTAATATACTCTAAATTGAGTACAGAAAAAAATTATTGAAAAAAAATAATTTTAACAGTACTCTGCATGTGTACTCCAGAAGCAAGACAATGGAATACTATACAAGATAAGAAAGATAACAGATATTTCTGCAGGTAGCTTAACTGTGCAGAGAAGTAACGCAGCACAACATGTAGAAAACTACACTAAAAACATCAGTAAATGTAATGTATGGTAGTTGGTGAATACATTGTTAGAGGAGTCAAGTTTTGTGATGTATTTATTTTTGTTTATCCCTTCTATTTATCTTCTAACAAGAGCATGCCTGGTATATTACTTTGTAGATAAAAAGTTGACTGAAATCAATGGGAATTAAAAGGAGTTCAGTCTTAGTTTTCCCATTGCTAAGTAACTGCAGAAATTAATATGAGAGTTGTGAATGCAAGTTATAAATATTAAGAAAAGATAGAAAAAATTATTTTTCTGCAAAGGGGAAACATATGCTCATGACTGTGTTTTTTTCTAAGTATACTGTTGGTTATCCAAAGACCATTATAAAGCTATATAAATTAAAGTGAAAATTTATGGGTGGAAGTCCAATGCCTCATGTTACCAAATTTGCTCAATGAACAGTCACATAATGACATGTGTGATTTAGAAACCAAGTAACAGGATGTGGCTAGCCAAAATAACATGTTCAGCGATATTATATAAAATGATCACATAGTGCTGAATGTCCTCCCCGCGGTTGGGTAGCGTTCGAAAGACATGCATGTGTAAATGGGTGTGCCTTCGTTGAAGGTTGGGCGTCGAGCTGGCACCTCGGCGTTTTGTAAAAATCTACTGCCAATCATTAGTGGATCAGAGTTCCACTGTGGCAACCCCTTACCTGGAAAAAGCCAAAAGACAAAACAAGTGAAGCTTTGTCTAAGCTAATGAGGCAAAAAAAACATGGAAGAGGGATTCAGGAATATTTAAACATTATTCTGTACCCACTGTAGATTTGTACATGGCCAGAGGCTTGTGTTCAGGCAGTGTCATATAGTGAGCAATGTTGGGGTTGCTGCAGTTATTATAAGCTTATACCTACAAAATGCTGTCATACCCACATCTGCCGCTGAAGGTATGCAATACTGTCCCAGAGGTGCCAGATCTTCTAATCTTGCATAATATTTCATACCCTCCATAACAATGACATAGTGGACATGTACTGTGTGGACAGGTATACCAAGCAACTAATAGTGGACGTGGGTTGGCCTCATCAGCAGTCTCATATGAGTCATTGGAGTACGCATCCCAGTGAATACTAAGGTATGTGTTGCTTTATGTACATTAGCTACATGGACTTCTCAGTGACCCACTGTAAGTCCCTGTTTGTCATCTACCTTGAAAACTTTCTACTAGTCCTTCAACGTCATGTTTCATGGAGAATATAAGTGGTTCCCATGTACCCTAGAAGAGAGAACAAACACCGTGTGAGACTTTTATACCATAGCCTTTTTCCCTCAGGCACAAAGTGCCAAAGACTGTGCCTATATTGTAATATAGTCACAACCTGGTTAACCAGGAAGGATGTATAGGAACTACAAAGGGTTTCACTCCATCAACTCTCATGTGGTCTTTAATGCACTGGGTATCATCTACAATGTGTGTGTGTGTGTGTGTGTGTGTGTGTGTGTGTGTGTGTGTGTGTGTGTGTGTGTGTGTGTAGTGTGTGCAAGCCACCCAGGCAATTTGTATGGCTTGCAGATACTGCAAACATGTGACGATGACTTCTCATAGGAGGATGTTGTAGGTGATGCTACATACTCCCTGGAACACTGGATAATAAAACTAATTAGACATTCTCATAATAAAACTGACCACAATTACAACCACGCCATAGCAAAAACCAAAAGCATCACTTAATGTGCATTTGGGCTGCTGAAGTCATGGTGTCATTGTCTGGATGCATCCAGTGGTGCCCTGCAGGATAACCAATACAAATGCAAAAATACTTATTGTGTGTACTAATTACACAATATTATACCTAGGAAGCAGCTACAGCAAGGTGGAATTGCACAGGTACCACAGCTGATGAGTCAGATGAGAATCCAGTAGCAAGAGATGACAGTGGCAGAAGGAAGTAGATAGAGTGCATTGTGGCACAAACAAGGAAGCAGTGGATTGCGCAAAGCTTTACAACATAATTATACACTTGCTAATCAGATGCATACAATAAAAATAATCCATGCAAAATCACCAGACTGCACTTAACCACGCATAGGGTAGCTACACTGTGCATCAGACATAGGCAACGCAAGTAACAATGTACACAGGGCAAGGCACAGTTACCATCATTTACAAAGGTGGGAAAGGGAGTACAGAAGTGCATATCTTTCACACGGAATTAATACTATGAGTGGGAGTGCTGAGGAGTACAAAAAGAAAAGGTGATTTTAGAGAAAAAAACTAGTATGAAGGTGAATTAATGTCCGGAAGGGCAAGGGTCATTGGAACTGTGAGATGTACTGGGATGTGTGGCAATCTGTGTGTGTGTGTGTGTGTGTGTGTGTGTGTGTGTGTGTGTGTGTGTGTGTGTGTGTGTGTGTGTGTGTGTGTGTGTGCGTGTGTGCTTGTGTGCGTGTGTGTGTGTGTGTGTGTGTGTGTGTGTGTGTGTGTGTGTGTGTGTTTCTCTCTCTCTCTCTCTCTCTCTCTCTCTCTCTACATGCACACAGTCCCAGCATGTGGCGCAGCATGGCACTGTGGGTTACTGGACAGGTCTAGGTCATGCATGGCAGAAGGTCCAGGTTCCCATGCATGTCACCACCAATGAGAGCTAACTCTGCACTGACTATAGCACAACTCTGGTTGCATTTCAGTGCACTACCTGACTGTGATAGACATCTACTAGAGGAAGTGCCAGTACTAAAGTGGCCATGACATCTGGGAAGGCCTCTCCTGGGTGTAAACACTTCCACAACCAATGTTGTGGAAGTGCTAGTAGTGTGGAAGCAACATTTCACTTGTCTATGGTCAGGTCAGCTAAAACTCAAGGAGAGAGCAGATCACTGGCTGCAAGGACAGCTACTAGCCCCTAACAAATAACACACACACTGAAGACTCTGCATATTCCTCTGTGGGATTCACTCCATTAAACAAGTCAGACATTGGCATAACCACTCCAATAAGTCAGCATGCACATCACCCTCACAGTTGAAACTCACCTCTTCCTTCACAGTGGCCTTGCACATACCTTGGTTGGCAGCTGCTGACATACTACCCTCAAGGGAAAGATGATAACTGTAATATAAGATACAATAGAGTGATAGACTACAGATATTTTAGCAGCTGTTTTAATAATTATTTACATGTTCAATTTTATCTGTTTTATGGAATTATATATGTTTGTCAAAATGTGTTTTTTTGATTTGGTTAAATATTAGCAAAAATATTTTTATTGTTATACAATTTATTCATTCACAATTTAGTATATAAATGGTCTAAAGTGTTTTTATAAATATGATGTCAGGCTGAATGCATTTAATGTGTGGATATGTTTTATACTGTTGGTTTCAGTTTAATCAAGTGCTTGAATTTGGGAAAGGGGTCATGTGACTGGGTCATGGTTTATAAACTGAATCACTTCCTGTTCATTGGAATTCTGAAGAAGTTCTGTGATATTATTTGGAAAAGAAGCACTTAATAAAAACTACTGACTTGTGGATTTTTGGCCATGTCAATGCTATTTTTATTTTAGTCATTTTCTTTTAAGCTGAGAGGATTTTTGCTTCTTATAAATTATTTTCTAATCACATATGTTTAAGGAGCAGAAAATTACACTGGTCACAGGTGTATGACACACTTACATTGCTACAACCTACTGTGATGTACCTACATGCTACCATGACCAGTTCATTCACAGTGTACAACTTCAGAGAGCTTTGACCAATACAGGTAGATATACAAAAAACCTGAAGACACCTGTAGGCCTTACAGTTAAGAGCACACAAAAAGCTACCTTTATAAAAATAAATACGTCTTATTCTATGTAGCAACAACTCCTTCAGGTAAGAAGAAGTAGGATTCAAACAAAAGTTCACCATCTGTAGCACTATGATGAGCTGTGGAATCTGCTTCACTTATATTGTACAGATTGCCCCTCTGGGCATGAATATTATGCTAATTATGTGTCATCTCATTAATGTTTCAGACTCTCTCAATATGTGTAATCAGCAAATCTGGCAAATATTATGTTGACTTTTACAATATGCTGTGTACATACCTGAACACCTGAAGTCAGCTCTGTATGCATGCAGGAAGCCCAGACTACATGGCTGGAGAAATTGTCATGCTAATACCTCTCAACTCTACCCCATTATGAGGTATATTCCACAATGTAAGTTTTAAAGAGCCACATTCCTTACACTTTCTCATTGAAAGGATCTATTTAGTTATTGATAGCAATTGTTTTAACTGATATCCAAGGTAAATAATACTGAATAATATCAATTCAGTAAAAGAACATGTAATAACTATGAAATGTCAATTTAACCATTTTGTGAAAATTTTAGTTCCACGTTGCACATTTGTTCAACAATATGAGAGATGTTTTTTCACAGTCTATAGGTAGAAGGTGAAGAGCAGTGGTAAAGCTGTATTTAACCATGTGGAGATGGATTCATTGTTGAGCACATATTCCCAGCAGCAAAATAGAGATGGATGAGTGCTGTTTCACACCTTAAAATGCCATTATATCTGTAATAATGCAGTACCTATATTATATTATTTTGCCATTCATCAAACAAATAAGGTGCCCTTTGGTGCTCATCTTTATGTGGAGGCTGAAACATGCGAGAAGTCATTTGGGCACTAATTCCCTGCCATTTTTCCTGAGATCTTTGAAGATGAGAATGTTATGACCAGAGAAGATGAGGGTATGCTCCTTTTAGAGCACAGAGGTCAAGATGTTTCTGGACATCCTGCAAAAATATTAGAGCTGTAGCCTCCTACTGCATGGCTACAGCAGGCCACAGTATAAGGTTGATGCCTGGATGTCAGCTATGGTAATGGCATCCCATGCATGGAGAACAATGCCATCACTATTACATTGAGTTAAGGTACCTAAGGCTGACCTCACTGGGCAATGGAACAATAAAATTAAAGCACAACCACCTCCTCTGTACTGTAAGTATGATGACATTTAACTATAGAAACACACTGCCCATCCATAACATGATATCCCATTTCATTCTGCTCTTTATCTCCGGCTCCTGCAGAGATTGAAAGGGGCAGAGGGGTGCATAGTGACAGACTAGATTGCCTAAGAAAACACCAGGGTAAGTGTTACTACTGTTATGAAAGCTGTAAATGTTTCCACAATGACAGACATAAGCAGTTAAACATAATAGCAATAATGTTTATACAGCAGGAAATCATCTGTCGGTCCTGATGTACCTTACTGCAATTATATGACTGTGCAATGTTAGACTTTTGTTTCTGCATACCACTCCTTCACACCTGGAGAAGTTGCTCATCATTTTAAATCTGTGTACACTAAGATTCTTAGAATGTCTGTGTGTTCAATCCCCCACTCCTCAACCCCCATCTCAAACATATGCTGTTGCCATGGCATCAATTTATTATGCATCATTCTAGTATTACTATTGCTCCACTACAAGGCCCATATATGTCTTAGTCAAAATTATTACTTGGCTGGGCACATTACAATTTATATTAAACATATTGGTTCTCTGTATATTACCACTGCTTGACATGTTTACTGTGTGATTAGCATGTTTCTCCTGTTATGTACAGGTGTATAATTGTCAAATCTGGCACAACATCACTGGATACAAGCATGTCCTGATAAATTGCTCATGCAGTTATCATGCTCTTATGTTAGACTTCATCTGATGATGGCTTTTGGTGTAGACTTCCTACGGTCCCAAACATAATTGTACAGGAAACCAATTAGAACATATTATTGTTTAGGTCCTAATACTGAAAGCTTATTTCCCTTCACTGTATTTATGAGTATTGACATAGCAAAGAGTGTAATTTCATTGTTTTTTATGTCTCTTCCTCACTCTCTGTGTCACTGTCCTTTCTCTTTTATACAATATGTCTTACCTCCATTTCATTTACAATTATATGCAGCAGCACAAAGACCTGGACTGACCACTCTGACCTGCATCCTGCCAGAGGTGACAGTAGCAGCACTGCCACCACCATCACCAGAGGCACCAAGCTCTTCTGCGCCCCAGCCTGATAGAGTTGCCTCCATACCTCTTGCCTTACCTGCACCACCTGTGTCAGGTAGCTCTGCACTTTTGGATGATACAGGGGTGCCCGATATTATAGTGCATGTGGAGGAGACACTTTTTGTCATGTATAAGGAGCTAGCAGTGTGTGTGGTAGTTACTGAACAGGAGTTCTGATGTCTGCATTGGTCATATAGAGGCCATTGTCCAGAAACTTCCTGAGTTGTATCCCTACCCAGTGCTGACTCCACTTTCTGAGGCAGGACATAGTGGTGACAGCTCTCACTGTGAAAAGCAATATCCCACCACGTCGAAGCTGGCAAAGACCACATCTCTATGCACTAAATCCTATCCTCAAATCCAATGTTCCCACCTCCTGTATTTTATGTATAATCACTGTTGTATGTTACATAATCTGTCCCTTACCATTGGCTGTCTTCTGTTTTTCTGATGTCTCCATCACTATTTTTCCACCTCCCTCATTGTTTTACCCACACCCTGTCAGTAATGTCTGTCTTTGCTTGTGATCTACTCTCTCCTTTTTAACCACCTCCTACTTCCTTGACTTCCTTTCTCAAATTTTCATTCTCAATACAAAAATAAAATGGCATCTATTCATAGTACACTGGATGCAAGGTTCTAATCCTCTGAGAGTAGGATATTGTATTATGTTTTCAAGATACAACTGTATGCCATTCTCCTACAATGTTTTCATTTCATTTTCTTATTTTTTTACACATGCCCTCTGAGTGCTTTAGTGGCATACCTGGCTAATGCTCTGGCTCAGGGAAAATGAGTGACACAGGCATGTATTCAAATATATTCTGGTGTATTTCTCTCTGTTTTAATATCATATGTTCTGTTACCCAGATATGTGTTTCACTGACACCTTCCCCAAGTATACTCCTGTAGCATACTGTGCTAATTAATGTTTTATTTTTAAGAAAATTAATGGTACAGGAAGGTTTTAATGCAATTCATGGATAGCCATCTTATATTGCAAATCCCATGTTTATTTCTGAGAAATGAAACAATTCTATCATTAGTGTCTACATTCTGTCACAGAGTTTGCCATTGTCAAACAAAATGTAAGTATGGAATCATCTAGCATTGCCTAGTTAAGAAGTTATTAGCTATACTCCAGACCCATATTCATCCACTTTCTTCTTTCTTAGCTCAGCTTCTGTGCTACCCTCTGTTTGTAAAATGAATATCTTTATTCTAGCTGTTCTGATGGTTCAGCATGAGCATAAAATGGTGTATACTATCTTAATGTACTGGGTGGGGTGTTTAACTCCCATGGAGATGGCTTACAGTTATACACTGTTCGCTGTCCACTCAGCAAATGTGCTACATATCCCAGATGTGTGTCTTTTTAATGACCCCTTATAGTCAGATGACTTCAGTGGTTGTTCTTGCTAATGTACTGTTTTGTATAACATCAATATGAAAGGCATGAATTCATATCCATTCATGTCTATTAGTCTTCTTCACCCACATTCATTTTGTTCAATCATTATTTCCTCAACAATTCTTGTGCCATCTGCATGTTGTCCTTTTTCATCTGTGTCCTATAGCCCCTTGCTACCTTTAATGTTAACAAAAATACAGTAGCATACCACACACATGACCAAAACAGGCTTGTAAAATAGCAAAAGTCAACTTTCTGCAGTCAAATGTTGTGTGACAGTTGGGAGAGAACACTTTTGATGTCCATATGTATACACAGAGAAAATTAAAAAAATCCTTAGTACCCACTAAGATATTGGCCTCCGTGGCACAACTGAGGTGTCTGCTGATGAGTGCCACTAAGCAATACTGAAATGAAATGAAGATAATAGTTTCACTGTAAGAGCTTCCATGCATCATTGTAGTCATGAAGTTATGTTATATTGTCAATATACTAGGTAGAAGGGGTTGAATCCCCTGATGATTATATACTTTTTAAAACTGTTCATTTTTCCATTTTCCATACTGTTCCAACACTCCACTGAATGTGGATTTTCTGACATGTCTGTTATCCATGTTTTCTTTAGCATCACTTGATAATGTGCTAATCTGGAGAATATCATTTAGGCAGACATGGTTTTATTGATGCCTACATTATAGCAGTCTGGCAATCAATACATACCGTATACTAAACACGTAACATGCATACATGAAATAAGGGTAAACATAAAATTACATCTAGGTAGCAGTTTTACAGTTATATGTACATTGTCAATACAGCAGGGGGAAGATTGTGATTTCCTGATTGTTTTATGCTTCTTTCCAATGCTCATTTCTCAGTCTTCCACAATGTTCTAACATTTCCTTGAACAGTTTTATCTTCTGACCCATCTATTATAAGTTCTTCCATGGCTTAATTTGATAATGCACCAGTCTATAGGGTATTGCTATGGCAGGCGTGTGCTCATATCCAATGAGGACAACCTTGTAGCAGTCTACAAAAAAAGATCAGTATCATGAACTAATAATGCTCCTCAACAGTATGATCTAAGGTAAACATAGTACAGGTAAGTGACAGCTTCTGTTGTTCGGTCTATTCATGAGGTGATGTACACTCTGGCAGAAATGTTTTAATACCATGATGGCTGATGCATTATTTTACAATGTTCATTTTTCAGTCTTCAACACTTGTTTAACATTTCCATGAAATTCCAGTTTGTTGACCCATTCACTATAAGTTCTTCAGTAGCTTCATTTCCAAACTTAGTGGTCCAACAAATATTATTGCCAAAGGCAGGGGTTCAAATACTTTTAGTTGTATTACTCTTGTTTTGCTATCATGTGTTCCCTTTCCCATGAAATTTTTTTTTCAGTCACCTATCCTATGAGTGCCTTGCACATGCACTGTACTCCGAATAAAGTGACACAGACAGGATTTCAATACTACTGGTGTGGGTAGCTCATTATTAGCTATTGTGTTCCATTCCACTGAAAGTAAAGATTCCATCATCAATGTATAAATTACACTGGGGAATTTGGCACTCTTTAATTTATTTCTGGTTTTGTCTGCAATTGTTGAGTTAGGCAGTAGAGATATATCATACCTCCATCCTGCTCATTGTGTAACTGGCTCATCTAGTGTTGTGCCCTCTGCTTGCATCATCTTTTCATCTCTGTCTGTCCTACACTTCCATTTTCCACTTATGATATGATTGAAAATAGACAGACATGCTGCTAACATGTTGAAAATGAGCATATGATTTAAAGTCATTTATCTGTATTTAAACATTGAGCAACAGCTGGCAGATAGCAATGTAGATGGCCATATTTGACCACAGAAAAATGGCACAACATATCCTACAGCAAAAAAGATGAAATATCTTTGGCATGCATTAGTCATTTACATAAATTAGCAAAGCTTTGCTGTGGATACCAATATGACATAAATTATAGCAACTGCTATTATTCTAACTGCTTCACTGACTCAGTGCATTGATGTGATTATTCCTGCTGTGTCAGTGCACTGGTGGGGGTTTAAAATTCCATGGGGATGGTATGCTGTTTTACAACTGTTCACTTTGCAGCCTGAACTTTTGTTACATTTGCCTACTATATCTGTTTTACTGCATTTTTACTCTAACTGCTGCAGTGGCTGCCCTTGATAATACACTGCAATGAAAGCAATAAATGGGAAATTTATGGGCTTATTCCTATTAAGGCATACTTTTTGTGACATCAGTCATACTCCACATTTCCCTGATACGTGTGTTTTATTACCTCTTTTACTCTTGCTTCTGCAGTGGCTCACCTTGCCAGTAAACTGTGGATATGCTGTCATGTGGACTGAAATGATAGATGGATTCACCTCAGGGTACCATATATTCCTTTTGTAATGATAGTTACAGTATAGAACAGGTCCACTGCTAACATTCTGATGTTGCCTGGACTGATTCAAGTTTGAACGTTGCAATACTGTAATGCATCCCAACTTTCTCCTCAAGGCTCACATTCTACTGCCTTCACATTCTGTCATACCACCTTCTCCACTCTGCTTTTCCAACATTTGTTTTGTTACACAACCCCCCCCCCCCTTGCACTTTATTCTGTCTATTTCTTAGTATTCTGGTGCTATAGCATAACATTGTCTATTCTAATTGACATGTACAGTACTTTCCTTTCCATTGCACATTTCTCTCTTTCTCTCTCTCTCTCTCTGTCTATATACATACATACATACATACACACACAACACACACACACACACACACACACACACACACACACACACACACACACACATATATGTATATATATATATATATATATATCTTCTGCCATACATTTCAACAACATTCCACACCTGTGCACGCATAGTCATATCAACCACTAGGTGTGTTTTTGCACTATTGATGCTTACCACAGCTGCTCATACTTTAGTATGGCTGCAATGTGGTTTACCATGATCTAGCCATGGATCCGTAGTGTTGTCATTACAAGACACTCCTTATTGTGCACACAGTGACCTGGCTACATGCAAAGGTAATAAGCCTCTGGGCTTGTTGCACATATAACACAAAGAATGTTATCTTGACTATGATCACAGACACTGCTTATATAAATCTATGACATGTATAGGAAACCATGGGACATTTTAAATGGAAAATTCTGTAACATTTGTGTTTATCTTTCTACTTATAGGGAGCACAAGTGTTGCCCATATTTTTTAATGATTTATTTGTTGGTATATTTATTTTCTTTTTTTATTTTTAGTTATTATTGTTTAGGTATCACTGAGCACTAAAATTGTTTCATTTATTCTAACAACTTTCATTCTCACTATACAAATCATTTACAATACTGGTGAACTAGGTGATTGTGAAATATACTGGTCAGTGCATCACTGCATATCAAGATGAAGTGTAAGTTGAAAGAAAGGAGAGAAGGAGATACAACAAAATAATTGTACAGTAGTGTCTCAGAGCAATGTAGCCTTAACACCAGTCACCAATGAAACAGCTTAACAGCAGCAATTGTCATGACATTTTCTTTTTCAATCTTTATTTCCCTCAACTTGATTCTTTAAGATTCCCCCTTTTTAAACTATACTAGTGCCATAGGCACTTTCTAATTCACAGCACTGCAAATTGCAGCAAATGAGGTAGAAAAAAATGGTTGAATTGCAATTCTTACTCAGGCAAAAAACGAACTTTGCCAAAAAGCAAATTGCTGCTAAACTGACATGCTGCTCGTAGTTGTGGTGACATCACCTTGTTCCTTAATCAACAACAGTTCATAGGTTCATGGGTTCATACTAGGCTAACTGCCCTTGCGGGCCATCTTAAGCCTAGTCAAGAGTCCTATGTGAGAATCAAATCCTGCATCTTGTGTCTTTAAGGGAAATTCCTTAACCATTATGCCATCACCTCACCAACCTCTCACCATCACATCATTGCATTGTTTTATTATTACTGTTTTTTTCCATTTACAATTTTTGTATGTTGTCCACAAGCACAAATTTTAAATGTACTGGCTTTAGAGGAACTTCTAGCTTTTTACAGGGAACAGAATACATGTTCTACTGTTCCCATTTGACTACTGAAAGTTGTGATTTCTACTGCCCACATGTGATAGGTTTGGACTTGCAAATATAGCCAATGCAAACTGATATCAGAAACCATCAAACAAACACGTGTAACTAATTCTATTGCAATTGGCATACATTCAGAAAACATGCTCCGGTCTTGTAGTCTTCCTGCTTCTTTTCTTTAAACTCTGGTACTTGATGTATAGGAGACTAAGGTTTATTTACTTACTAACTTACTTACTTTTACTTATTTTTGCTTGAATTAAACTTTGAAAGTTAAGTTGGCATTTAAACATTTAGCAGGCCCCTTAAAGGAAATGGAGCATGGAGCTTGCTGCATGACTCATACCTTTCAGTTGTTGCTGATTTTGCATGACATCCTTGATTTTTTCTGATATACTTGCCCTGTTCCTCACAATTTTTTTTTTGTTAGTTTTCAGGTAAACCACTGAGGACTAGGGTTACCACCTGTCTCTCTTTACGAGGGACAGTCCCACTTTGGACAGTTGTGTCCTGCGACAAAACCTAAAAAATGTCAAATGTCCTGAGATTTTAAGACAAAATATATTTCTTAAGTTTTCTTTAATAGTTGCATAAAACAGTTATTTTGTATCTGAAACACATAACTACTATATGAAATAGCATAAGCAATTCAAATGCTACAAAATAAGCTTTTATTTTGGCAAAAAAGTGAAGTTTTGTCCTTTGCACTGGCTGGGGGTATGTTTTATCCTGCAAAATCTCACATTTCTACAAAAAATGTCCCACTTTGGGCATCTGAAAAGGTGGCAACCCTACTGAGGCCTAGTCAATCAGTAATGACAGTCATTAGAGTTTCATACATTTATTGTTTAAAAATGCATGTTGATGCAAAATTTATCATGCTAATCCTTTAAGTGAACTTGAATCAATATTTAGAAATCAATGTTCCTGATATTTTACCTCTGCTTCCATGTTTATTTTGGGGTTTGTACAGTATTCTCATGCAAAGTAGTCAAGAATTATTATTGTCACTAGCGAGCTGAAGTCAAACAGGAATTTTTACCCTTGTTGCAGAAGGTTAAGGATCTAAACTAAGTCTGGCAGTTAGTGTAGGGGATTAAGCTCTAAGCTATTAATGAGGGGCTATATGTAGTCAATGTCTCAGGGTTTAATTCCTTTCTCATAGGTTCCTTGGTTCATAAATTAGTATTAGGCTAACTGCTCTTCTAGGCCTGGCCAGTTAATTCATGTGAGAATCAAACCACAAACTTTGTGTTTGTAAGGTAAACACCTTAACCATTATGCCAACCTCACACATGCAATTGCCTACTGCGTGACTCTGAGTAAATCACTTAATCATACAGTGCTCCTTGGTCACCACTCTCAATTATGAGGGAGATGACTGATACGATTATAATCCAGTGCCCTCTCTACTATTTACAAAGTTTCCTTAAGAGATATTTGTATGAAATCATATAATTCTGGTAACATAATCTATGCTTACTGTACCAAAATGATGTATAAATATAATGATAATGCAGCTTGATAGTATGCACAGTACAAGATGTTTGATTATCACAGCACTGTACACCTACAAAACTAAGTAGATTGCAAAGTATACTGCGATACCTCACAGCATGGTGGACATGTTCCATTCATACTGGATAGGCTAACTTATCCACCAAAAATGCAATGTAAATGCATGTCTGGGGCAGTGGTGTCCCATAATTCTCATTGTTCTAACATATCCTACTTTGTTGACCATTGAATGCAAATTTTAAGTAGTGCAAACAAGTGGTTGGCCATAAAGCAACAATAAATAAATAAAATTTAAAAACTGCCAAGGTGGGGAGCTGCCACCCAACTAAATATACCAACTCTAAGATCGCACTACAGTGGGGAAAAGGGTAAATTCCAGATGGTAGCCAACTGCTGGTTTGCCCTAGTTAAAATTCACTGTTCGATGAAGAGCAGCTTTGATGAATAGGTGTTCAAAGAATGGATATTTGCTGAATAGCCATTCTACAAAATAATATAGACCCATTGGCCAGCAGGCACTGCACAATACTTAGTAGATTAGTTACAACTCAGGTATGTCCTTCTTTATAACCATTAAGCATAGTCACAGTATAATGCATTCCTTTGCAGGATAACACTCTCATAACTTGCTGTTTGTGCACTAAGTACACATCTGCCATGTAAACTGGAACTCAAGCTGAACAACTGGATTAGTACTGACCTACTGCCTCCACCAGGAATGGCGAGGCAAGCACTATCTGCTCATATAGCCCCCTCTACAGCCAGCTCCCACAGATCCACCAGCTCTCTCTAAAGGCAGCTTCCCCAGACCTCTATACAACCAGCTACCTCAGCTTCCCAAGCCCTCTATATAGCCAGCTCTCCCGGCTCCCCTAGCTACCCCAGGCCTCTCTACAGCCAGCTCCCCCAGTTAGCAAAGGTTCCCCAGCCCTTTCTACAGCCGGCTCCCTCAGCTCCCCCTAGCCCTCAATATAGCCAGTTCCCCAGCACCCGCTGATCCCCAGCTCTCTCTCTATAGCCAGCTTTACCAGCTCCCGTGGCTCTCCCAGCCCTCTCTACAGCCAGCTGCCTCAGCTCCCTCAGCTTACTCAGCCCTCTCTATTGCCAGTTACCCAGGTCTCTCTACAGCCATATCCCCCCGGCTTCTAAAGGCTTCACTACAGTCAGATCCCCCTAGATTCCACAGCCCTTTCTACAGCCAGCCCCCAGTTTCCCCAGCCCTCTCTACAGCCATCTCCCTCAGGTCCCCAATCCCACTCTATAGCCAGCTCCCCCAGCTCTCTCTACAGCCAGATCCCCCAGCTTCCACAGCCCTCACTACAGCTGGATCCCCAGCTCCCCCAGCTTTCCCAGCCCTCGCTACAGCCAGCTCCTCTCACTTCCCCAGGCCTCTCTACAGCCAGCTCACCTGGTTTGCAAAGCTTCTCCAACCCACTCTACAGCCAGCTCCCTCAGCTCCCCAAGCCCCCCTCTATAGCCAGCTACTCCAGCTCCCCCAGCTTCCCCAGGCCTCTATACAGCTGGCTCCCCCAGAGTCCCCAGCACTCTCTACAGCCTGCTACCTCAGCTTCCTAAGACCTCTCTATAGCCAACTGCCCCAGCTCCCCATCTTCCCTAGGCCTCCATACAGCCAGCACACCCCAGCTTCAATGCTTTCCCCAGCCCTCTCTTCAGCCAGCTCCCTCAGCTCCACAAGCCCTCTCTATAGCCAGCTACCCCAACTTCCCCAGGCCTTTCTACAGCCAGCTCCCCCAGCTTGCTCTACAGCCAGCTCACCTAGCCCTCTCTACAGCCAGCTCCCCCTAGCCCTCACAACAACCAGTTCCCCAGCACCTCCTACGCCCCAGCTCTCTCTCTACAGCCAGCTCTCCCAGCCCACTCTACAGCCAGCTCCCCAGCTTCTCCAGACTTCTATACAGCCAGCTCCCCAAGCTCCCCCTGCTCCCCCAACTCTCACTATACAGTCAACTCCCCAGTTCCCCCTGCTCCCCAGTTCTCTCACACCTAGCACCAATTTTAGAGTGTCCATTCCACCTACAGTGAAATACTAAACCTCAAAAAATCAGTGGTGCTTATCAGGTAGGTAACAAACTCATAAAGCTGTTCCTGTGTCCCTATCCAAAGCAGGAAGACATCATCCACAAAATGGGCCTAGTAGCTCAGGTACCCCCTCCATTAATGGTTTTCCTTAAATATTGCTTCATCCTCCCAATAAGCCAACACTATGTTGGAAAATGAGTTTGTGCAGAAGATGCCCATGGCCACCCCCTGCTCTGACGATAGAAGCAATTATGATACATAAATATATTGTTGCTCAATACACAGTCTAACAGTAAACATACACTGTCAATATCAGTTTGATTCAAGATTTGTACTTGTTGCAAAAAGGCCTCAATGGCCATCAAGCCATATTTTTTTGTAATCACTGTGAACAAACTGTTTATATCCAGGGTTACTAACAAATAATCCATACAGTCAGCATTGGGACCTAAATCTAAATCTAAACTTAAAAGTGTCTTCATTAATACGGTTGCTCAACCTTAAATTGGAAGACTTATGCTTAACTTTTGATGTTTAGTATTTCACACTCAGATACAACTATAGATTTCCTAGATGTCCGAGAAAAACACAGAGCAACGGACTGAGACTGTGTTATATAGGAAGGAATGCTGGAGGAATACTCTCCTAGCCTGTGATAGCATGCACCCCAGATATACATTTAACAATATTGCTCAGGGACAATTTTTTCGAACATCTAGGTTATGTACTAATGATGAGACATACAGAGAGAAGTCTGCAGATTTGATGGTGAATTTAAAAGCAAGGGGATATAATCAGAACATAATACAGCAGGCATTTAATAAAAGTAAAGAAGAGAGGTTAAACAAAGCAAAACCCTGTTTTTTCTGGAAATGTATAAGTGCATGACAGGGACACTGATATAAGCAGGCAGCCCCTTTGAGTTACTTTGAATTATAGTAACAATATGGGGGGGGGCATATGTGACATTATCTGCCAAAACTGGAAAATCTTGTTAACTGATGGTAGAGTGAAGGCATTAATAACTCAGGAACCCACATTTTGTTTCAAACGTAGTAAGAATTTAAAGGATTTGCTCTGTACAGACCAACAGGAGGTTAGGAAACGTGTCATAGGGCAACAGGGGACATTCCCCTGTAGACACTGCAAAGCTTGTCAATATATTAGACACAACAATGTATTCATCCATCCACTGTCTGGAAAGAGTTATTCATTGAAACAATATGCTGACTGTTTGACCTGCAATATTATATACTTGGCTGACTGTATGCAATGTTGTTAATTTTATGCCGGTAAACCAAATTGTAGATTGAAAGACAGGGTGTTACAACATATGTCAGCTATACGTACAGCCAATATTCATAATGCCCTGTATCAGCATGTAAAGCAGTGCCCTGGGCATATATTTTCTTTTATGATTTTGCAGGTTATTCGTCCAAATATAACAGAATGCAGTGAAACTAGATGGATAATCAATCTGGGTGCTGATAAAACACCTGGCCTGAATGGTGTTATTCCTATCAAGCCTTTTTTAAAAAAAGAAGAGGGCTTTTTACTGAGTCTTTGATTGGCTGTTACGTATTTTAAAAGGTACTCATAACTTTTGTATGTTGTCTGAAGAAGAGTTTTTTAAACCTGAAAGCGCTAACCTACTGCATTTTATTACCTACTGCATTTTATTAAACTACTGTTTTTTATCAGCCAGGTGGTCCGGATCATCTGTTTCAGCCCTTTCTACAGCCAGCCCCCCAACTTTCCCATTCCTCTCTACAGCCATCTCCCCCATCTCTTGTATTACTAAGTGATCAAGAATCATTTGAGTCATAGCCAGGGGTCCATCTCTTTCCTCCATGAAGATGAGTCTTATGAGATGTTCTTATGATTATAATATTATCTGGTTCTTCAGTTAGGAGTCTTATCACATTTGTTTGTATAATATTAGATAACTGGGCAAGTCTCGCATCACTAAGTACTGCTGATTGCTTCAACTTTAGAGCTGACCTTAGGAACTTGAGAGATAAGTGTCATTATCAGAATTATTCTGATGATTGAATTGTCACAACAGTTAAAGCTAGAGAAAAAGCTCCATCCTGAGATTAAGCAAATATATACACAGCTGCATAAACATGTATTTTCCTTATGAAAGATTTTTGCAGTTTTATTATTTCATACAATCCTAATGAAAAAATAAATGACATTGAAAATGTACTAATTCAGCAATTACAGAAAACAGGATTCACTCCAAAGAGGATACAGACTGGAGGACTTTCTTGTCCTTCAAAAGACAAAATATTATCGGTAACAGCATACCTTCATAATCCTTCAGTTATAATTAAATGCTGCAGTAACACAAAAAGATATTGCTTTCAAAATATATTGCATATTATATTTGTCTGAAACATATTAAAATTCTTTGTACATGTTCTTGTTGTCTGGGAATTGAAATCGTGTCTGAATGTTTATGCCTTGAGTGGTTTATCCATCATAACAGCATTATGTTTTGTTCCTAGATTTACAGATTGTGACATTTTCATTCGCATATGTAAATTAATTCAAACACTGGTAATCTAAATCATTTCATTTGTAATTCTTTAACACATTACTAAATTTCACTGCAGCTTTAAAAGACTGACATCATGAATCAAATGTTCCACATATTGTGCAGTACACAGAGAGACTGGCAGATGTGAGCTCTGGTTTAACTATTCCTTTGGTATTAGAAGTGGCAGTATTTATTTCAGAAGTGCTGTAAGAGAGTTTAAAATAACTTTTAAACAGGTAAATAATAGCCACTTCTAGAATTAAAATAATGGATAATATGCATAATGTGCTAAAGCAAAGAAAAGAAAGATATTCCTAAACCCTGTCTATTGGCAAGGATACCAGCGTGAAAATGGCAAGTGCAATCAGTTTTAAAATATCAAAGCGTGTAAAATATGCAGACGTTTTTTCAGTTGTATGTGGTGTGGACATTTTAGGAGCATTCTTCTGAGTTTCACAATGCTTGGAGATAAAAGACAGAGCTATTAAATTGAAAAGGTTTGTTTTTCATAACATGATAGAGTTCAATAGAAACACCTTTATGTCAATTGCTGTAGCTTTAGAGAAAGACTCACTGAGTAGATTGCTTAGATTAGAAAAAATGTAAAGGAAGGTTGAGTGACAATAAAATATAGAGTCAAAACATACTGCATTCTTCATTAATGTGGCCAGCAGATCTGTACCAAGATATTAAAATTTAAGGTCATAATCGTTTTTTGTTTCAGAAAGTAGTAAATAGGAATAATCACATCCATCCCTTTGTAAACTTAGTGATACAAAATAATTTCAGAGGGCTGTGATACAGTCTTGATTGTTATAGTAAGCAGAAGACTTTGATCAAAATGATCAGATTTAATTCAGTATTAATTCATGGTATAGAAGCAGAAAGAGCCCTGAAGTAAAATATTATAGAAAACTATTAATTCTGGTACATCAGAGATCAACAATAGAAGACTTGGATAGTCTTTTGAGTGTTTGTCTTATACAGGCCACTAGAAAAAAGACAACAGTACTGAAAGTGATGTCTGAGTATAGATTAAATGCCAGAGGTAGGGAAAAATAAAACCCTCTCTGCAGCACTTTTGACATGTTTAATTAACAGCTTGGGGTTTAAAAGTGCTGGTAGGGGAGAATGAGCTTGTCCATTGTTGAGGGAGGGAAGGCAAGACCAGCAGAGCAGAATGGGTGCAGTCACAATCCATGATGGGGGGACAGCTTTTAACTCAGAAATCCATTGCCTGGTTTTAACTTCCAGGGTGAATGCACAGACAAATTACATCAATTTTTGACGTAGCCATAGAAGGCCTTATGGTTATCCTTGGCATCCTTGGCAACTTTCTTTTCAAAATTAGCTTTAGTTGACTTGATGAGGGCCCTCAATTTCTTACTAATGCTGATCAGGGATGATTTTTCTACTTGAGATTTGGCTTTTTTTGTATAAGTCTCCTCCTTTTATTGTAAAGTTTGCTTATGGCCGGGGTCCACCAGACTTATTTGGCAGAGTTTGTTGAATATTTGAATCACAATATATGGGGGATTCAATTTAAGGTAACATGGCACCAAAAGGAGATTACCTTTTTGGATGTCTTGGTTAAACGTACCCCTGATGACACCTTGGAGACTGAAGTTTTTCACAAATTTTCACAATATAATACTCTATTACATGCATCCAGCTTCCACCCCCAGAATGTCATCAGGAATATCCCCAAGTCCCAATTTCATAGGATCAGAAGGATTTGTTCAGACTCCTCTGTGTACAACCAATATAAGTATGATCTTTCCAACTATTTCAGAAATCGGGGATACAGAGCAGGTGACATCTGTAGAGTGGGTCAGTTTGCTTCCCAGCAGGATAGATCTGATTTGCTTGTATATAAGGGTGATCAACCCGCTAGGAGTAATAATGTCAGGTTAGTTACTACATATGGTAAAAACACACATTCTTTTATGAATATTATTTTGAGACATTGGGATATATTACAAGGGGAAGATTCACTCAGGGAAGTTGTGGGTGATAGGTGTAACTATTCCTTTCATAAAGGCCAGTCATTGAGTTCCTTGTTCAACCACTATAAAAGGTATCAAAATCAGGATAGGTCTTCTGTTCAGAGCACTATGAAGGGAGACAAATTGATGGGTTGCAATCCTTGTGGTCATTGTTGTAATTGTTCTAAGGTTTATAAAACTAGCAGCTTTACCAGCCAGAATACACCTTATGTGTTTGATATAAAATTGTTTTGCTATTTGTAGCACTAATTGGGTGATATATCTGGCAAGCCGTACATGCCCAGCATTTTATGTTGGACAAACCTTTAGACCACTTAGAATGCGGATAAGTGAACATATGATCGATATCAGGAACTGCAAACAAGCCATTGCATTGTATAAACATATATGCAAACATAAGACGGGGTCCTATTTAGTTATTGACTGCATTGTACACAAAACACAGGATAAGGCAGGAAGACATGAAATATTAAATGTAAAGGAAAAGAAATGGATAGTCAAGCTCGGTGGATTATTTCCACCTGGCCTGAATGATCATTTAAAAAAAAAACTGTTTATTTAATAATTGTGTAATTGATAATTGATTATTATATGTATATATAGCTCTGTTGGAGGGCATTTTTGTCATTTGTTTTTTGCTCACTGAGGAAGGCAGCATTGCCAAAACCTGTCTGATGTAATTGTTGGGTAGGTCTATTTTTTAATACACCATGTATTACTTATAATATAATATATTTTTCCACACCAAATTGTGCTGGCTCTGCTTTTTTAACTTGTAACATGCTAATAAAACATACATCGTGAGAAAACTCACAATGACATGCATGCATCTTTTTCTTTGCTATTCTTGTCTTGCATTCAGTGTTTAGCTTCACCAATGTTGTCTAGCATTTTGGAGTTTTCCAAACTACAAAACAGTGGTGAAGTATGTGTAAGTACTCTATAGTAATTTTGATTTATGTATACTCTTAAAAGTACTCATTTCAAATTAAAATGTTGATACACAAAGCATAAGTAAGTGCTGTAGTTTTATAAAGATAATTTTAATTATTTATTCACGGTATCGTTTTATTATACTTATCCTTTAATTATTTGCTTTTTACAATGGGCTGTGCCTTGTAGAAGGAAGTGCAGGAGTATCCTCTTTTCCTATAATACTAGATCAAGAAAGCATGAAAAAGAGGAAAAGAGAAATGCTTCAAAATTCTCCGTAAACCAGAGTTCAGATGAATTGCTATACAGTGCATGGAGCATGGTGATTACCCTCTAATATCTGTAAATAAAAACAAATCAGGCAAGTGCTACTATAGCACAAGACCAAATCTTAGCAAATGTTGAGCATCCCTTACTTAACTAGTTAAGGTCCGTGCACACTCTCGGCAGTCAAGTCTGCCAGTACTGATTAGCAAATGGCAATGGCAGAATTAAAAGCAGATTTGTTTCTGCTTGCTGTCTGTAGCAGTAATGTGTCCCTGACTTGTAATCTTAGAAAGCTGGTAGAAGGACAGGATTTGTGCTAGCCTGCATTTTTTGAAGGATACAAAATTTGAAACTCAAATGTATAACATTATTTACTTACTTCAGTCCTCAGTGATTTGTCAGTTAAAAATCTTTACATTCTGCAAAAATCTTGACAATAAAGAGGCATGGTAAAGTGAGTGTAAACATAAGAGACATTTTTTTGGATTGTCTTTTCAACAGCACTCACTAAGTGCTTCCTGGTTTTGAAAGTTGGCAAAACACATCACTTTTTTTCTGTATCTACTTAGCATCTGGGGAAAATAAAGCTCCATGCCCAACAAAGAATCATGACTGGGTCTCTGATCATAACACTTTATTACATCTTCTTGACATGGATGCCTAGGGTCTACTTTAGAACAATGAAAACAAAGTCTTGAACACTCACATGATCGAATAATCATAAAGCCAAAATTGGTATTTTGGGATCACAGTACAGTGAAGATTGGAATACTTGCCCTTTCCTCACTGTAGTGCGATCTCAGAATAGGAATATATATTTAGCGGGGGGTGTGGTGGGGCACAGCCCCCCACAATACCAATTTCAAGTTTGTGATTATTTGCTCATGTGAGTGTTTATGAGTTTGCGTTTTTGTTTTTTTCGCTCTTGAGCTGAATTTTTGGCCATCCATGTCTAGAACACACAATAATCTGGTTATGATCAGTGACCTGAACATAATCCTCTATATCAGCTATACAAAGCAGGCAGATGACAGCTGGGTATACCATATAGAACTAATTAAGATGAGGCTATGACAGAGAGGAATTCAAGGAACGTGCTGACTTTGACTTAGGTAATTATCAAACAGATGTCAAAAGGAATGGGAAGATCAGATGTTTTAGTGCTGCAACTGAGGGCAATGTTTTGCCCTGTAGTAAAGAAGAGCATGTAGTTGTTGGCGTTAAGAAACATTGTTCATTTGAGACAAAAATTCCTTGCTGTTCTCATAGTCTAGTCTCAAATTAGACACAGACTAGTCTTGGAAGGGTTCAAGTCAAAAAGGCATGAAGATACCTAGCAAGTACAACAACTTGAATGTGAACAAGGAATCTAAGTAAGTTTTATCACACTACAGCCGCATTACCTAGAAGGCAACAGTGCAGCCTAGTTCAAATGGATAGGGGAGAGATGTTGACAGCTGGACTAGAGCTTTTAAATTTGCATGTAGGATTCTTACACAGGTCCTTATATGAGAACATAAGCAAGGGATTATAAAAAAAATAGGACAAAACACTACATCCTGGCATGAATAGGAGCAGTAAATGTGAAAGTGAATGGAGGATAAGCTAAAAAATGTGAAGAACAAATAAAGTAGAAGTGAGACAAAAATGTAAGGATGTACACTGGGAAGGTGGATACTCCTCAACATTTGCTTAGTAGGTAGAATGTTCCCACTAGAATGCTATTAGGAAGACAATCTCACATGAATTAGTGGCTAATGCATATGGTACATTCCTTTTAAATGATTAAACGAGTAGTGTAGGTAGAAGGCTCCTACTGACTAAGCTGATGTTGCATGTTCATCATACCTTGGAAACCTCAGATAACTGATAAATAATCGGATTACTATCTGTTGGTATGACTGTCATAGCAGCAAAAGTATTAGATGAGAATGGTTTAGTGAATGGATGATGAGGACTGATGAGGGCCTGGCAAGACCGGCTATTGTGCTAATGCAGATTGGTAATGAGAATGGCATTTTATACAACTGGATGGTGAATTAAATAAAGATCTATACAAATGAGGAACACTTCATATGATTTTTTTTTATTATGGTATTACATTTATTGAACGAGTGCTTTGAGGCGATTGACCTCTTATTACCAAATAAGTTGTCTGGCTGCAGTACAAGGCTGGCAGTCTTTGTGATTTTTTCCCTGGGTGGGAAGAGATCAGGATAAAAAGCATTTGGTGAAAGGCCACATGGTCCTGGACACCCCTCCCTTATCAGATAACATAGGTGAAAGACTGATGTGTCCTGAGGTAGGAGCTGGATATTCAAGATAATGAGGAGCCAGATGCCCCTTAAGTCTTAGAGGGTTAGGAGAGCCAGGTCCTGAGGGGGACATAACCTAAGGTTCAGCTTAGTTCCGCCCACAGTCTCAAAGGGCCAGATGAGGTAAGAAGAATTCCCTCTTTCCTGAGTAAAGTGCAGATTTTAAAATGAGGTATATTGGACAAAAGGGTTCTGGCAGTGTCAAGGGTAAGGATATGCTCCTATGGGATCTCATTCCTCCTATTACATAAAAGGAAAAAAAAAGTTTGCACTGCAGAGAATAATTTTTTAAATCATTCGTTGGTGATGGAGGACAATTCATTTGACTAAGAATGATCAAGGCTAATTTGGAAAAGCTGTCTAACTAAGGTATCTGTGAAGTAAAGAAAGTGTATGAGAGTGTTGGACCTGGGTGGCCACGGTGGTGCAGTGGTTAGCACTGCCACCTCACAGCAAGAGGTTCTCTGGTTCAATTCTCAGTTGGGGTGCCTTCTGTGTGGAGTCTGCATGTCCTCCCTGTGGTCGTGTGGGTTTCCTCCAGGTGCTCCGGTTTCCTCCCTCATCCCAAAGACATGCTATAGGTGGATTGGACACTCTAAATTGGCCTTAGGTGTGAGTGTGTGTGTGTGCCTTCTGTGGAAGGTTGGGCGCTGGGCTGGCAACTCGTGACCGTAAAACTCCACTGACAATCATGAGCGGACAAGGTGATCCACTGTGGTGACCCCTAACCGGGGAAAGCCGAAAGAAGAAGAAGAATGAGAGTGCTGGACCTACCCAACAATTTGTTAGCAGGTGGAACTTTGTCACTACGATGACATTTATTAGTCATCTAGCTGGAGCACCATACCTTGTCAACTGTCCAGACTTTTACAGAATGTCCAAATTTTTGACTCATGTTTTTAGTCTGTTTCTTATAAAATTTGTGGTTCTCTGGCAAAGTAATGAAAAATGCATGACAACAAAAACGTTTTTATTATAACTATTTTCTAAGTTTCTAAAAGCAATATTTAAAATGTATCCCTATTTTTGGGCCTTTGTCCCCTCATTATTTCTGGCTTTGCCCAGATCTCTTGTGCTAAGAGGTTGAGAATTATATGAAGGACATACTTGAAGTCTTCAATGTGGAATGCAGGTGAAGCTCCCCAATTGAATATTCTAATGCAGCATGTTCTGCAGCCATTGAAACCCCCCTCCTAATGTAGTTGATAGATGTCTCAAAATACTAGAGGATGGAAAGCTGGTAGCTGGGTGACCAAGTTAGATATGGTGTTCGGCTAAACTGGTTAGTGACTGTAATAGAGCTCAGTAATTGGAAACATGAATCTAATTGGCCAGTTTATTAAATAAATAGCTAAATTTTGTTAACTGTAAATACAAATGGAGAATGATCATTAGATAAGGATGTATTATTATGGTGTTACATTTACTGAAAGTGAGTGCTCTGACTATATTCACTTATACCTGTGAAATAAAATATCTGGTCATGATGCAAAGCCACCTGGCTGTGTATTCATTGGGAAGGGGTGAGCTCAGAACAATGAATAATTGCATATTTTCTAGTTCCTTCAAGTGGATTCTTTCAAGGATATGGACTGCAATAATGAATTCAATAATTATGAGGTTTTAACCAGTACCGTAATATCTATGGTATGATTAAATATGACCTTTAGAATTCAGTGTACTAAAATATGATTTTCTTGCTCTACTGAATGCACACTCCCTGAACTTTAAGCTGTTGTCTAACATTGCCTAGGATCATAAAATTATTGTCATTTTTTTTTTATTTGACACCTGTTTATTGACAATTAAGCTGAAGTCATTACTGCTTCATTAGAATGCACTTCTTACGATGCATCTGGCGTCTTTTATTGAAACAACTGCAATCCACTATTCGCTCATGCTATTTTGTTACCCAGATCCCATTTTCCCCTTTTATCTCAGAGCACAGTACTCCAAGAAAAAGATCACAACAGAGATCTCTGTGGGCATAACCATATCTAGGTCATCTGGTGCCTTCTGCAGTTTCCCCAAACTTACGCTGCCTTATGTTGAGAATCTCCACAAAAAAGCTCTTCAGTGCTCACAATCTTGTTCAAAATGTAGCAAAAAGTTTGCTAGAGTTAATCCATTTCAATTCCAAAGGCATGACTACAAATGCAGCAGCAATTTGGTTCTATTTGGTGATCACCACCTATGTCTCCTCTTGGGATGGACACCAATTACATTTTTGTGTCATTTGGTAATCAATATTTTATCCCATTGAACTATTACAGTAAGGCTTTTAATCTGAAAGTTTTTCATATAATTACATTGTCATCTTTTATTACACGTCTCTTTTACCTCTGCAAAGAATGGCATAAAAATCAAAAGTCAGGCTATTGTGTCTGTAGTTCCAGAGTCAGTGGTGGAGCTGCCCTCCTGAAATGGCATCATAACTGCTGTGCACCATACCTCAGGGACAAATCAAGTGGCTAATCTCAAGTTAAGCAGCTGTAGGAGTGGGTCCACTATCACATGTTTACTGCTGTACAGCAGGCATATGGATATGTTATCGGGTCCTGTGGAGACTATATTTTTTGGTTTGGAAAGTACCTATAGCAAGTGTTCTTTGTGAGATGGGGGGTTTAAGATCCTTTGGAATATTCATATTTTGTATAGTTGTTGCAGTGGTGACATTTGTTCTGAATTTGTTAGTAAATATATTTGTGATATCTACTGAATTCAAGCAGGTGTGCCATTTTAATTAAGTCTGGAGAAATGTTAGACATTATTTGTTAATTTTCAGACATATGTAAACAAGTATTTCTTATTACCATTAGCTTCTAATACCAATCTAAATTCATGGAATGCCTTTGTTTTCCTGATAATATTTATCAGTACCTTTGATCTTTTTTTTATGTTGACCTTGATTTGTGGGTCTTTAGCTGTGCTGTATATCGTAAGCACAGTCATATATTTCAGTTTGCTGGTGCCATATATATCTACTGTACATACATATATATATATATATATATATATATATATATATATATATATATATATATATATATATATATATATACATATCATGCTTGGATAAAATTTTCATTTTATATTTATGTTTATGTTGATATTTATCATTTGTTGACTAGTTTAATTCTGCTAGGTTAAGTGCCTCTTTTCAGTGGAGACCTGAGGTGGTATTTATACTACTAGGAGAAAGTTGGTGAGGCACGGTGAATCTTCCCCAACTTTTTTCTGTAGGGCTATGGGATCTGTTACCTTCAGCTGAGTTACCACCAGCTCATGCAGATAGGACCTCCATTTACCATCTCAGTTGAAGGACAGCTCATGCAGAAGTGTAGCACCTCCTTATGCTGCATTCCAGTGTCAGCAACCATCTATCTACCTGATCACAAGAACAAACTGAACATAGTAACACATTTCATCATGTTACTGTCAGATATATATCAACTGAAATCCTCTGCACCCCTACAAAGAGCCTGATCTTGGTCAAATGAGGTCCTGGGCAAGGTAATTAATGAGGCCAACCCCCCCCCCCTCCGCAATCATTCCATTATCCTATTATTTGGCTATCTCTCTCCAATTACCATAAATTCTGTGCATTCTATTTCCTCCTTTGAGAATCAGAATGCTGAACCAAAAACAAAATACAATAAGTCCACATAGACTAATTGCTTTCATCCTTATAATTACTGGAACTTCATCAGAGTATTGTTCATAAAAAAAACATGTATTTTATAGAAAATCCCACCAATGAATGCTAGGTTCATAGATACTATTATCAGTGTACTAAAAAAAAACTTTATCTTATTACATTAAGGTTTTTAAAATAAATGTATATTCTTAAATGCATATTATAGGTTCATAGGTTTGTAGGAGATTACTAGGCTAATGGATTAACAGCCCTTACATGCCTAGCCAGTATAACCCAATTGTATCCAACATATCACCCGTAGGGGCAAGAGTACAGCATGGATTTATTTCTATGCTTTGAGTATCTTATAGATAACCCCCATCCATAAGGGAAGTATGCACTACCCGGGTAGGAATTTGTGATTCCTCATCCATTGCTCCAAATTGCATTTGAAGGGTGCAAGGGAAGGGCTCTGCTTAATGTGAAAAGGAAGCCTGTTCCAAAGAAGGGGCAATCTCTCTCTGTCCAGTATGCTTTGTTTGAGTCACTGACTAACTTTAGATCCCGAGATCAGGTGACCCTCATGCAGTTTGACTTGCGGATGTGTTTCAGCTCCATCATGGCTGGATTTGTGAGTGTGAGCAGTCCAAACTAAGAAATGAAAAGATGTGCCACAAACCATGGGGTGAAAGTAAAAGGAATCCCCCTTTTAATGACAGTTTTTCAAAACCAGATAAAAAACCTGATTTATAATTCTCAAAAAGATACAATTTAAAATCCACAAATAAATTGGCGCTTTCATCCTGTTATTTACAGGACTTTCTGAGATGAAAACAAGAAACAAAACATTTAAATACCCACTTCAATTAATTTTAGACCAATCATATTAGTCGTATAAAACATATTCTTCTTTTTTTCCTCAAATATTTTTTTCTTTTCAATTAAAATAACATTTACATAATACTTTTAAATATCATTTTAAACAACTATATACAATATTCACAATAGCCTGACTTTCAATTATATACACTGTACGTTATTAAATATAGAATTGACAGATAAGTTATCAGAGATACAATATTGATTATTGCAGAGTGTCCAACAAAGATATAACTTTCTTCCAAGAATTATATACCAATGGCCCGGGATAGATTCGTAGTTCTTTGATTTTTATTTCCATCAATGCAGTTGTCTTCAGTAAAGTGTAGAATTCTTCCAAGGATAGGGGTGTATTTGAATTCCACCTTCTGGTTATGCATTTCTTAGCTATAGCAAGTATTGTCCATAGCAAATACATATTTGTCTTATTCAGGTAGGGACCTTCATTTACATTTAGTGTTATCAATATTTTAGTTAAGGTAAAGGATTCATTAAATAAAGCTTGTAAAAAACAATTGATTCCATCCCAATATGATTTAAGGTTATTACATTCATAAAAAAATTAATCCAGTCTACCTTATTTGCATTTTCACACCCCCAGCAAAATCCATTTTTAGTAGTACTGATCTTTTTAATTCTATCTGGTGTTAAAAATGCTCTATGTAAGTATTTCCAGTTAAATATTTTCCAGTACTGTGTGTTCACAAAATAGAGCCATCTCTTGTGTTATAACATTTAAATCATAAGCAGTTCACCAGAGAAGGGATGGTTGTTGTGTATGTGGAGTTTGGGGTGGGGAATGATGGCTAATGTAATCTACCCCGGGGATTGTGGAGTTAGGGTGGGGGAATGATGGGTATGGACCTACACCCCAGCGACCACTTCTGTGTCACTGCTCGAAAGTGGCACAGGAAAATAACATACCCAACTGTAGTCGTGCTTGACAGTGTATTCTTTACAATTCCTAACTATGTAATACTTTGTAGACACCGGTCACCACAGATGGCTACCATAGTGTGCTAAAAGACATTACACATGTGTATGCCTGGCTACAGAGCAGTCACACACACAAAAACGCACACACTTGCCAGTATTGTGCATACATGTCTTGCCTATGTAAAGGTAACTAGTGCAGTGGTATGCAGTTGGGGTATGTGCCACAGAACACATACAATTACACTTACTCTGATTCCACTTCTGAGCTGGGTGACATCACAGGACCAATTACTTGCAGTGAGGAGGGGGGAAGAGAGAGGTTTAGCAGTTGACAAGGATAAAGGCCAGTGCAAAAGGAGGTATCTCTTTCGAATGCAGCAAAACCCACTCTCATGACAGGATGCAGACAGAAATACACACACACAACCACACTCAGCCATTTGCTGGCACACACACTCAGGCATTTGCTGACACACACACACACACACACACACACACACACACACACACACACACACACACACACACACACACACACACACACAGTTGCCAGTGGTGGGATCAGAACTCCTGCCTATCTACAGATCACTATTACAGCACTACGCAGTTACGAGATGCGCCACAGAGATTACACATTCCAAAGCAGTCAGACTGCCCTTCTAAGATTGAGGACAACAACAGAGAGACTGACAGTCACAAAGTACATAGCTGTAGACCTGTGTGTTGAAAGTAGGTGTCCATTACAACCTGTATGCACAAACAAGACACATCATCTGCAGGTAGGCCTGAAAGGTATAGTTGTAGCACAACAGGAACCTGAAATGGAGTATGGCCTTCTGTGGAATGGACAACTACTATCACTATACAGGGTTTCAGTGGGCATGCTAATAATCTTAGTAGCACAGGGCCATTTGGAATGTATTATGACTACAACTACACAAGGTTATAATAGGCATGCTCATACACTTAGTAACAAAGGGCTTGTTGGATGCACTCACTCAAATTACACAAGGTGGCAGTGGGTACGCTCATACACTTAGTAGCACAGGGCTGTTTGGGATGCACTCCGATTCTAACCACTGAAGGCCAGATTGTGCATGCTCAAACACTTACATGTACAGAACATGTTGTAAAGGACTCCTATTGTAAACACACAGGTTTACAGCTAGGCACATCTTACCTGTCAGTATATATGCACATCATATTGGTTTACTACCTGCTACCTGTATGTGGCCCGTAAATTATATATCTTTGTCTGTGCTGTGTGATACACATGCATACATGTACATGAAGTACTGACATATATTTGTTATGTATACACATTCATGCATGTGTGGACATGACAGACAATAGGTTACCTGGATTGCACATGCGGATGCTACCTACAGCATGTGTCACACACCTTGTTGACCTGAAAGGCATACATTGATAGCAGGTTGTGGACAGTGGCATTATACATGGAACAGTGGCATGTGCAAGTATAATGTGTGAGCCACCTTGTGTAATGGTACTGAGGTGCAGGTGTAAAGATGACCTCTCCCAGCTGTGTTAGTAGTTGTCATTATTAGCAGGACTGCTACCCTAAGTATATCTCACATTGGTCATATACACAAGTACTGCTGCTGTCTGTCGCCTTACATGAGGCATTTGCTGCCAAGCACATTAATGCCATGTGCAGTGATGTCATGGTATGAGTGGCAACTGCTAGACCAAAACAACGAGCCAATGTCCTGCTGTTATTATGAGGTTGTCCAGTGTCTATCATTCCGGGCTGTGATGACTGAATGACAAGCCTTCAACACAGAGCACATGCATCCATTTTACACATGTGTGTTTGTGTGTGTGTGTGTGGATAATACCTAAGTTGCATTTACCCATATAGCCGCATTCCAAGGCAAATGTCCTACACCCAGAAGTAACACCCCGACACCTACATGACAATTGCATTGGATGCTTAAGCTAACCAGTGCTAGATGTGTGGCTTTAGTAATCCATTTGCTCAATGTAGAACCTACAATGGGGAATACTAACACCTGTGCAGTGAGGAACACCTGGCTGAAGGCTTTATAGTGCACAATTGCACTACCACCATATAACTCAGATCGAGACGTGGGCCATAACAGTGGTATAGACCATTCCAGGTGCTGGTGTACACATATTCATAAAGACTACTCACATGTAAAGACCACTACTCTGACATAACACATCACAGATAAGTCAGGTACAGGTGACAGTGGCAAATGCTGCATTCTAGGTTGTATCCTCATATACATCCACCACCTTGTTCCCAGACTACCAAGACACATCCATATGTGGTATGACATAGTATGGTAGATCACCAGATAACCTTCGATTGGTGGACTTTACCTAGGCCTACATCAACTGTGCAAAGTACCCATGTACAGACACAGCTGCATAATGTGTTTTGCAATGCAATAATACCACTGTTTGTAACCAGCTCAGTTGTACACATACCAGGGTCCCTCAGATGTTGTCAGCATTAACACAGTCGACTGTTGCTGTACACCAGTAAACAACACCCTCATGGTTGGATATGACCTAACTTTACCTGCCCTGGATATGTACATCCGACACTCATACAACATAAATGACATTACCATAGCTTCCATTATCCTTTCTACATACAGGTGGCTACAGTCATTACACACATGCACATGGCAGATAGCATGCAAACAGTACATAAGGTTTAATATCTATGTTGACAGAGGTAATATTCCCTCTCTACTGGTCACCCATGGCACCTATCATATCATACAACACCCCATGTGGCATGTATGTCTTTAGACATGCCCAACTAATGCAATGCTTTTAAACATACCCAAATAACATGACCATAAGACTTACACAAGGCCTGTATTGACAGACTCAGGGAAATCCAGCTCTGCTCTGTATGTTCTTGGGTAGTCACTGGTGATATGTTCATGACATGTACAGCCATGTGTGGCCACAGCTCCTACATATACCCCATGTCAACAACTGCAAGCCATGCATGCTGTGTGCTGTCTGGACCATAGCCTTAGTACCACAATAGCCAGTACATGCTGGGGTGAGCTGTTTACAAGCCACAGACCTCGCACATGCTTGAATGAATATACTGCCATGCTCTAACAGAGCACTTTGCTGGCACTCATCCAGTAAATGTGAGGTGTGTGTGGCAAATATGATGTGCTCACTGTTGGCCATTACAGTGTCCTGGCATCACCATGGCACTGTCAAGTAACAGTTTGTAGGAGCATGACATGGAATAATGCTGTGTGTGTGTGTGTCTCGCTGATATGTGCTGTTGTAATATATGTACACTAGGCTACTCTGTGAAAATGGTGTTGCCTTACCAGTACATGAATACAACATCCATTATGGTGTAATGATCGGCTATGTCTCACACATGGCGTGGGGAAGGTGTGGAATGTATCCTCTTGACCTGCTAGTGCACTTACTGATGTAGACCGCATATGTGTACATGTATTGATGTTTGTGTAGATTCCATATGTGTGCAGTGTCTGATGTCTGAAGGTGACTGTTGTCTTAGTGCATCATACTGTTGCAATACAGCCTCAACATTGCCAACTGTATATGGTGATATGCTTTAAGTACAGTAAGCCCTACATGAGGTATGGACAGATGTTTGAGCATGACTACTAGGTGGTGGGGCTTTTTTGCAGATGAATGATTATTGAGGACAGCTCATTGGTGTGTTACAACCAGTACTACAATAACCTGTGTAACTGCTAACGTCAGGTTTTGTTAATTGAAGTGGAAGACAGACAATGTAGAATGCTGTAAGGGTGACACTGAAGGCAAACCTCATGACACCTGTAACAGTACTACCTCCCCTGTGCATATATTGTGCATATATCAGCACAGTTGTCAAAGGAAAGAGTCAGTAAGCATTGTACTGGATGCGATAGTGCTGTACTTCTATAGTACCTTTCATGAGATAGGTAGGTGTTTGATTCACAGTAATGGCACGTGTGGGTGTGGGTGTCCATATATGTCATCTATGGTTGGCAATACATCCCACATGTTATCACTCTCCTGCACACTGTTGTTGACACCAGTACAGAGTGAAGTGTAGAAACAAAGGCATAGGCAGGTGGTTAAACCTCACACATGTAAAGTGTCTGTATGTGTGTAACATAGGTGTATATCTTTGTGAATGCCACAGTGTGTGTGTGTGTGTGTGTGTGTGTGTGTGTGTGTGTGTGTGTGTGTGTGTGTGTGTGTGTGTGTGTGTGTGTGTGTGTGTGTGTGTGTGTGTGTGTGTGTGTGTGTGTGTGTGTGTGTGTGTGTATGGCTGTCCGTGTGTATGGTTGTCCGGTTCCTGGAGTGAGGCTGTATTTTACCATAGTGAAATGTTAATGCCCCCTCCCCTCATCCATTCAATACAATCTAGTGTCCCTGTTGATATCATCAATTGTAGACAGGCATTCTAACTGCCTGTTAACATGTACACCCTGGGGTGTGACCTGTTTTTACATAGCCTACTGATGGAACCCCCTCCCTACATACACTCACTGCACTGTAGTATCCTTGTCGATGTCCTCGATCTTAGGCCATTCCAACTACCTGTACATATGTAATCTCTGTGGTGCGTCTTGTAATTGTGTAGTACTATAATGATGATATGCACATAGGCAGGGGTTCTCATCCGAACACTGCCAAGTGTTTGTTTGTGTGTGTGTGTGTGTGTGTGTGTGTGTGTGTGTGTGTGTGTGTGTGTGTGTGTGTATGTGTGTGTGTCAGAGTGTATGTTACTGTGTCTGTGAATCCCTGAGTGTGTGGGTGTGTCTGTATTTGCATGCTGTCATGGAAATGGGTATACTGCTTCCCAATGAGAAGCCACTATTTCCACTGGCCTTTACCCTTGTCATCCGGCAAACCACTCTTTTACCTCCTCTGCGTGCCAGGTAACTATACCTGTGATGTAACCCACTATGGATGTGAGGCTCTGAACACAGTAGCTTACTACACAGCTATCGTGCACTTGGATCATTAGAACAGTAAACATAATTGAAAATGGGAGACTATAACCGTGATGTGGAAGCTACAAAGTTCATGCAGGTATTGTAATACTGACCTGTGGGTAGTCAACATGTACATATGGGACACCCGGAAACACCGACATCCCCCAGAACATGCAACTACAGCTGAAAGAGGAAGGCAGAACATCAAGATCAACATGCTGTTAGTGTTGTTACACATGATACATACTGTCAAATGTACAAAATGCATTCTAAAACTGCAATACATGGTATGTCTGCTGCCTGTCAACAATACCCAACAATATTAATCTACAATTGTCTACCTAGTATGTTCACCCTGTGCATCAGACCATATGAACATGTCCCTGCACCGATGGTGTGTATGACAGGGATGTGGCACAGGCATCATCATATGCACAGGGTTATAATGTTTGCCAGAGGCCTAAGCTGTGCCATTGGATGACATCATGTGTGTGTGTTAGGGCCTGTGATATCACTGGGCATCTGTAGATGTTATGCGTGTGTGTGTTGAGGTGACCTACATTTGTTTCCAGTGTGTGTGTATGCATGCACACAGGTCTGACATGTGGCTGGCCTACACAGGGGTATTATTGACAGCTGCAGACTGTACAAGGCAGGTTTCACAGTTCACAGTGTCTGGCCACTGCCACGTGACCTGCACCTGCCAGGGGTTGCATGGGCACTACCAGGCAGAGGTCCAGATAGGGTACTGTCTGATGACACATGTCCACTGGAATTGTGTCCCTATTAGGACCATCCAGGACCACATGCACATGGCCTGCTGTGTCCTGCAGTGGACTGCACAGCACCAGCTGCACTGCTGCTGCTACTGCCACTATGGGAGTGGGCATGTGCAGTAGCATGTTCACTTAGACCTTCAACAGGTGATGCAGCTGACCTATGCCCACGTGCCCAATGCTTCACTCCCACCAGATGTTCCAGCACAGACATTCCACACTTGAGGATTGACATGCCACGGTCAAACACTCCCACCATGTCACTCAATCGTCTTTCCAAAACATCTGCAAGATGATGGTGAGCATTTGAAAGTGCCTGGATGTTGTCAGTTAATGAACGGACAGCAGACCTCTGAAGCCTCAGACCTTCTCTGTTGTGTCATTCAGCACATGCCTGTGCCTCCATTACAGCACGAAACATGTGCCTGGTGACTCCAGCTGATTTACTTTGTCTCTCAGGGGCATGTTGGCCAGTGGTCCTCCTACGAGCAGCACTGGGCACATGCCTGTGTGGGACATCACCAGTCTGTTGACTGGGATCATGGTGTGCAGGCACACCTTCCATAGTCATCACACTTCCCTCTTCCATGCTACCACCCACCAACTGTCCTTCCTCTATGGCCAGTGGTGATGGGGTATGTGCAGGCAGGGGAACTGTGTGAGGGGATGAGGGGGAGAGGGGTGGAATGGTAATCAATGGCACAGATTCAGAAAATGACAACCCTGCCTGTGCCTCAATCATATTATCATCATCACTGCTAGAGACTGTGGGGACACTAACATCAGGTGGACTGTAGGAGGGCAACGCACCTTCTTCAACACCTGTGAGGGGAAGACAAGAACTGTACAATACAAGTTATACCAGACACACACAGATAGACAGAGACACACACACACAGACAAACAGAGACACACACAGACAGATACAAACAGACATACAGACACACACAGACAGACACAGACACACACAGAGGCACACACAGACAGAGAGATACACACACAGACAGACACACACACACAGGTACCCACACAGAGACACACACACACACAGAAACACAAACACAGACAGAGACACACACACAGACACACACACACAGACAGACACACACACACACACACACACACACACACACACACACACACACACACACACACACACACACACAGACACACACGCTACATGCAGGTGATATGGCAGATGGCATTCAGCCTAGACAATTATAGTTTCAGCTTAGACAATTATAGAGGTAGTTATCATACATCCCTGAGTTGCACACAACAGCATGCATGTGTTATAGCAGAAGGCATGCAGAAGACGGCATGCACCTTACACAATTATAGTGGTGGTTAGCATACATACCTGTATTGAACCATTTGTGTTAGTAGCCTGTGTCCCATACCTGCAACAGAATGCATGCACTTTGCACCATTGCACCGCACTGCCATGGTGTGTGCAACATACACCACATGTTAATAGACCATCGCTGACCATTGTACATCTGCCACTGATGCTTTGTGTTGGCCACCGCCCCTATGTGTGAGGGCATGAGCAGTAAGGTATGTTGACTGCATACTATGTTTGCCTGAGCCCTAGCTTGCATATCTCCCCCAAAGCAGTGCATGTCTGTTCAACATTATTCCACCTTCCCCTGATCTGAGTGTAGACATTGTGCATGTGGCTGTACACACATGTTTGACATGGCTGTCCCTACTTTGCAATGATGCCACAGACAAGCATAGATTTACAGTACACCGGCCTGCTGTGTGGCGTATGACCTTGCCAATCACATGTAGTATGACATGTCTTCTGCTAACATGTTGAATGGCATGCATACATGTGTAACACAATGGTGCCCTTTCCAATCTACAGTACAGTAACAGTGTCCCAATGCAGGGACATGTTATACTAACATGGGCCTTCAGCTGATGCAATGTTGTCTGTCCACCCTGCAAGTATGTTGGGACATACTGCACATTGAGCTGATGTGCATAACCATTGCAGGGCAGCATGTGGTTTCACAATTGCTATACAATGTGAGCTACTGACACAGTTCATAGCCATGACTATGTTCACATACAATACATATCTAATGTGGAATGTGACCCACGTCACTGAGGTGTATACACAATAAACCCTAATGTGGAATGTATGACACAGGTCACAGAAGGGTATACTGATGACACCCCTGCACATCTGCAACCATATTACTGATGCCTGGCAGCTATGCCCACACATGGCTTAGTTAGCAGTACTCTATGTCCCACATGCCATCTGTGTACCTCACACACACGAGGAGCAGCCATGACAGTGATGTCTGAAACCAGCAAGGTGAATGTACTGTATATGTGGCTTGATGTGGATGTATGTGTATGCTGTGCAACACATGTATGTATTTGGATACTGTATAGGTGAATGCTTCCATGTCGTGACACCCTCAAGATGTTCAAGACATGTTATGTGGTGGTTTCATGTTATGCCTACATAAGCTGCGCACAGACCTGTATGATATTTAATGTTTCACATCTGCAATATCACCATTACACAAAAGCCATAGTTGTATTGTGTCGAGCCAATGTACAACAGGGTGTGCACACATGTACATCACTTCTACTCTGTGTGTTGCTTCATGTCTCTGGCCATCCTCCATGGCCATGTGTACACATGTTCAGTCCAATGGTTGTGATGGCCATCTTATTTCACATGTCGGTGTTATCCCATATGACATACACCCATAGATGTCATATGCTCCACTGAGGACAAGGTTATACAGACAAAGGGTGGTATGTATGGGATGTGAGACATGTTTTGCAGGATAGTTGAGCTGTGTTGCAGTCAGCCCACTACATGTCATGGACATGTCAGATAGCACATGCCATTGTGTGACATTCATGGCAAGGGTATACTCCACAAGAGTGTATCGTGTGGGACAGTCATACTCCAGCTCCAACACATTTAGAGTGTGTAAAACAAGAAAAATAACGGCACCAACTGCAGTCCAAATATACGTTCTTACAAAACTTCTTTACTTAGTTAGCGCTTTCATGCAGACACTCTCCGCACTTCTTCAGACAAAGTTACAAACGTGTATTGCAGTTTATATATTCACATACACAATTGGTTCATTAAACAATTAGAAACAATTAATTAAGTGTGAATCAAGTTTCACAATTTAAACAAATACAGTACTAAAATCTATTTAAAAAGATCAATGTTCAAAACGTATTTCGCATACATAGTACTAGCATTCTATACAAATACCAACACCATACTATAAATTTGAAATGCATAAAATGCTTGTTCACAAAAATAGTATTAAATTCTGTTTAATTTTTATATTAAAAAATTCTGTTTTTATCTAATATGTATTATAAATATAATAAGTTATAAACTTAAAGTTTCCTGATATTTTTGAAATTAATAAACAGGTTCAATTATAAATTGCATTTTCTACTTTATAATGTCTACCTTGTAATGGCCTTAAGTTTTAACAGACATTTAGAGTGTGTGCACACATATGCTCTCTGTACAGTACTGTTTGTATTCCCAACATGTGTAATGCTGATATGTAGTACCTGTCCCCCTAGTGGAACACACCTCCACCATTGTATTCACTTTTGTCCACACATTTGGCAATGACAGTTTGGAAGGTTCAGTATAGGTGTTTCATATAGTCTTCAATGGTTTCACATAGGTAAAACAGTGTGATGCATTGCAGGTCTGACCAATGTCCATTAACATGACCAGCATACATTATGTGTACGTGTATTATGGCAGATAGCATGCAATTAATATGTTCTGTGCATTATCAAGCCTGGTAAATAATAACAGTCTCACCTGACACAGGCTGCTGTCACTGCAAAATGACAGAGGTACCTAAACAGGAGTGTCACAGCAGTAAGATCATTATCTATACCTGTGTGATTGCTACAGGGTGCAATGTCCATGTTAGCACATAAACCAGTACAGTACACTATACTATGGAATATGCACATCTGTGCATACATAGAGTAGCAGACTATAGTATGTGGTATGTGTGCATACATGCCTTGCATATGATGTTTTATTACATATTGTGCAGTAACACATGTAACGATGTGAAATATAGTTGTGTTTTATGTGCAGTAGTGACTTACCAGGCAACTCCAGGCTCGGTGGTTGAGAGACACCCACCTCCACAATACCAGTTAAGCTTGTGGGTGGAGTTCTGCAGGTGTCCCCAGGTTGGCCAGTAGCTCCTTGGTACATGTGAGTGGGAGCTGCGTGAGTGCCCCCCCCACCTGTTGCACCTTGTTCCCTGGCAATTGCATTAGCACGCTGTTTTGCCTGTCTTATGAGGTCAGTGCAGTGTCGGCACACCTGCTGATAGGTACAATTGTGACCGCCAACATCATTTACCCTCCTGCAGAGTTCCTCCCACAGGGCATCCCGCTGCTATGCATCCTGAGGCACATGGCTGAAGAGCATTGTGTGGTTGTCAAGGAGGTATGGGATGAGGACCTCATCCTCCAAGTGGCTGTACACTGACAGTCTGCTATGTGGCATACCTGGAAGACTTAATGATGGAGACAGGTCACAGTAACTCACAGAGAAGTACAGCAGAACAGCTGAACATACATGTGTATCACATTTATTAAGATTACAAATACATCTTTGCAAATCTACATGACACTAACACCATTGACATGTATAAATCACACACATTTGACACCTACTGGTAATGTGATCTTATCACCATATATGTGTGTGTCATGTGATGATATTGCTCATACCCCATGTGGATGTTGTCTTGATGTGGACATGTCTGTTTGCCTGTACTGGTGTCTTTACCTATCAGCACATGCCTGGATGTGTTCACATTAATGAAATCGACCTTAATGCTGTGTATATGCCACATATATAGTCATACATAGCCATTAGGGACATGACCTGTGACCCTGCAGACTTGCAAGCATGCATGTGTTTTGCCATATACATCTATGTGGCACTGTACAGCTGTGTAGCATCCTGCCATGTATTGCCTGTATTGCACATGTGTAACACATGGGACAATAGCTAGCCTGATGGTATTTGAAGGGTTGGATATCAACTATAGTATGTATGGTCATAATGATCTAGTAGGCTATATGCCCTGGGCTATTTATGAGCCTAGGCAGACAGTTTACCTAGCTGTAGGCAACAGACAGGTAAGTTTCAGTGGCCAGTTCAAGCAGTGCCAAAGAACTGATACACATGGTTACTGATATATTTGGCATGCGGTCGTCACACCATGTCACAGAGATTTGTGATGTGCAGCTTCGCTGGACAGGGATGCATAGTATGGCAAGAGTATGTTAAGTGTATGGGACAGAGATCTGTCAGGCATGTTGTGATCCTTGTAATAGAAAGGTGGATGTCCACGATGTATGTGTTTATTTGGGATCAGGATGTGTTAAGTGTAGCATATCCAACACTGGTTTGGACATGGCTTTATTCAGGGTAGGCTGCATGCTACATAGTGCAGCTAGGGATTGGGAAGGGCAGTGTAGGCCATCTACACATGGGCAATAACCCTTAAATGAAATATGTGATCTATTATGGGTCACGTGGGTTTTGAGTATGGCTGAGCAGTTATCTCTATATTCCTGGATGGCACCCTGTCATGATTAGGGGTGCCACATACAACTACCTGTCTTTTGTGGTGAAGTAACTATCAAAGCAAAGTACTGTCCAGCTGCATCCCATACAGATAGTTGCCATTATGTTGACCACTGCCTAGGTGGTAGTTAATAGGTACAGGGTTTGTAACATAGGGGATGACAATGCAATACTTAGCTGTCAGATTGTGGCCATACATCACACACCACATATCTGACACACTAAGGCCCTTCTGTATGTTGAACGCAGCACACATTGAGTCGAGTATTGCTCCTAGTTCATAGTCATTTGTAAACATCAATAGGCTGATTCCTTCAGTGTTAGTCTGTGCGGCATAGATAACAAAGATGGGGAGTACCAGGAATGACCCCTGTATTACCATGGCTGTCACAAGTTTGATGTGCGTGTATTAGTCAGACACCTTCTGTAGTGTTGGTTCTGCCAGCAGTCCAGTTGCCAACCACTCTTGTGACATGGGAATATACACCTAGTTTACTGAGTGTAGCTGGAACACAGCATGGGTGATGGTGTCCTACGACCTGGCAAGGTCATGATATGCAGTGCGAATCAACCATACTGTCATCTACATCTGTAGCAAGTACATCAATACTTTGATCACGGTTCATGGCTGTAGAGACCAGACTCAGCAGGGTAGTTGTGCACTATGTCCCATAATCAATAGTGTCTCCCCCTTTGTGGGGTGTGATAACTGGTGCTGTGCACCATTCGGTCTGTACATAGCCTGACATGGAGCTATGATTGAACAAGATGTGTATGTGGTTAGCTGAATGTTCTTACATTTGTGTAGGATACACCCTGGGATGTTGACAGATCCCATGAAAGCAGTATGTATGGCTTTAGAGAGTGCAGCTTGTACCTGCATAGTCATTAGTACAGGGGCCCTGTAGTGTACATGGATATATTACTAAGTGTACCTGTTGGGGGGTGGGAGTGGGTTTAGGCTCTCTGAGATCCTATTTGTATAAATGGGTGCTATTTCTGTAGGTGCAGTACTTCCCATGCCATAGTGCTGTGCAGCACGGCAGGTCTTGTCGTTGCCATTACGATTAATGACACAGCTATAGAATGCTTTGTGCTTGGCCTCATAATATGTGGCTAATTAGTTTCACAGTAGCTTTGCGTGGTTTTATATGGTGTATCTGCATCTTACTGAGGCTGATCAGGGATCACCTACACTTATGTGTGTTCACTCTTGCAGCAGTTACTACCTTCTGTGGTACAGTTTAAAGCATGGTACCACCAGTTTGCCTTCTTGTTTGTGTTGGGTTGAATCCTGGTTCTGTTACAATGGCACAATCACTGCACATATGTGACTGCTTAAGGTTAATTTGTGTAGGATTCAACATTTGCACATGCATTGTCCATCTGCATTGGTGCCATGACACTCACCACTCTGCTCTTATGAAACATAACATTGGCATTGGAGACTAACTATGTGTAGCATACTGTTAGCCCTGTTTGTGTGACTACTGTGATCCAGGTCAGTGGGGTCGATGGAATCCAACATGCATTGTTCGCAGGTGTTGGTACATGAGTAGTCTTCCCAGTTCATAATGGAATAGTTGAGAGTAGCCATTATTATGGTTCTGTCTCAGACCTAATCTTCCCCATTACAGCACATTATGACAGTTGGGAAGTCCACGGCCTGGTGAGTGATCTGTCTCAAGGTGCATTTTGAATTCCACTTTGGCACAAAGGTAGTTGCTCAGCATAATGCATCTGATGTTATGCAAGTGCAATTAGCATGGGGGTGTACATATCCTTCAGGAATATGGACACACCTGCGGCCCGTGTGTTCCAATAAAGGATAATGGGCAAGAGGTGAGGCATCTTTTATAACATGGTCATGCAGGTGTGCTATCCAGAGCATTGAAACATGTCTCAGCCACTGCACAGATATGTTATCCATGTTAGGGATTGACATATGTGTGTCTGTATAGTGTTTCTTACATGTATCATTGTGTAGCGAGACCCACAGTTTATTGCTTGGCTGTCCCTGTAACAGCAGTGGATCCTCACTTGATCCATGCATGATGAAGGCACTATGGGGGAAGCATGATCCCTAGGCAGTATCCAGATTTCCAGGAGTGACAGGTGCAGGCCCTGTCTGTCAAAGCATCATGGTCTGTCAACCATGTTATCCCAAGATGACAGATACTGGATACCCTTTGACGTGCACCACACCACTAGACAATTGTGGAATACAATCCTTTTGTCCCCATGTACTGCAGTATCATTCTGGCCAATGGCAGAATGTTACCCAGGCCTTGGGAATACCTGCATGGGCTACAAGACCTGACAGTTCCTACATGTGTTTCCATGCAGTCCAGGCTACTGCATCACAGGCCCTGCACAACAACATGGAATATGCCAGAACCATGTGTATAGTTCAAAAGGTGGTCTGAGTGTATAAGTATGTGGCTAATCATGCCAGACAGGCAGCTGACAGTATGTATGCCCTCGTATAGTTTGGTGTGTAACATAGTGCTAGAATTTGCATTTACAAATGAGTACTGTTGGGCATGTTTCCAGTCACGTGTTCAGAGGTGTGGCTCAATTATGCAAACTATGTTATACATTTTGTGTATTTCGATGTCTATCTCTTCCTGCTTGGGGGGGGGGGTCACTTGTTTGGCCAGATACTTAGATGTGTCTGTGAATGTGTGTGATTTCTGGTAGTGTATGTGGGTGCCCTTACTGTGTTCTGGTAAGGGTATGTGTTGGTTGTCTGGATGAGCTGCATGTGTTAATCTACACCTCATGACTGTCCAGTCCAGTCATGGCTGCAGACTGGGCTGCCTTCTAGCTTACCCCTGTAGCTGCATCCCAAACAATGTGTGGGGTGTGGTGTTAGGTGGGTTTGGCAGTGTACATGGCATAGAGATTACTTTCACCCAGAATGGTCACATACACAAAACTGACATTAGTAAACACCAGTAGCTGACTAGTGGACATGCCTATATGAGCAGTCAGTAATGCAAGTATCAAGTACTGTATTTAGTTTACATATTGCCTATGAAGATGTTTTAGACAGTGATGCTCACATGTAAATATTTGTGTTATGGATGTGACAACATTGGCAATTACGGACATATTGTAGCTACCTTTAGCAGCAAGCCTCCTCTGAGGAGCACATCACATCCTGTTAGTTGATTACAGATGATCCAAGTGTCTACAGGTCTGTTTCCTTCTCTGGGTATATACTCATATATCCACCAGGACCATGAGCTCTGTTGGGCACAGACACCAGCTCTCCAAACAGAGTCATGTATCAGTAGACTCTGATGCCACTATCAGCATGATCAGGATATAATCAGATAGTGTGAGCCATCACCTATGATGTGGCTATTACACATGGGCAGCTGTCTCCTACATCTTACACTCCTACTGCAGATGTTACACTGGATTTAAAGATGATATGCAGTCTGTTTCATTACCAGTGCTGTGCACTACCTTACTTACAGTATGTGCAGGTGGCTGTTAGGTTGGCAATGAGAGGCTGGGCTACACAAACCTGGTAGATCAACTAGAGTGTCTGTACTCTCAATATCCACTCTATGTAGGTGTGCACATAGCCATTTGGCCCAGCCCTGTAACAAGGGTGACTACACATGTGCCTAACAAGTACACATGCACAGCTGTTATTGCTTGCAAACAATAGTAGACAATGTGTTATATGCATGGATAGTTACCTGGCTCTTCCAATTATCTTTGCTATCATGCTGCTAACCTGTCAGATGAATACTAATGCTATGTATCCTGTCTCTGAGTATTGTAATAGCCAACAGACATAACTACTGTTTGCATAACATAACAGGACTGCTATGTAGAATAGAATACAGATCTGCCTAGAATACTGTACATTACACAGTTATTGGCACAATATCCCACAACGCACACCATATTTGCATGGTAAGCCCACCTTTAACATGTTCACCTTACTTATACACCCATACATATGACGACTGTTACAATATATCGACATATACTATCCCCTGTTATAGCACATACTTGTTGGACCAATCCTGGCACTGACAGTGGCTGGAAGCGAATTGGTGGGTTCCAAGCCCATATCATCCCTTGTAGTGTATGCGGAGTGTGCCATGTGACCTACAGCAGTACACACATAGAATACTACAAGCATTACTACTGCTCAACAATACATCACTACAAGATAGCTATTTCCACTATATGCATTGATTACACTGTAATTCTTACAGTACAGGTACTACAAACATAGGCATACTACATGTTATACATACCTTCTAAGTAATTGGAGATGTGATTAACTAGTATAATACTCATTTTTGGTTCTTCTTTCAGTGTTTTGTACTGTCCTACAGGTAGATACAGATGGCTTGAATGTGTGACAAGGCAACCTTTTATAGTTACAGATCAGTAACATGTGCTATCCTGATGACCAATTGGTGTTCCTAAGTAGCTAATTACATGCACATCAGCTGCGCTGCTACTGCCTTAGCTAATACCATGGCTACAGTGGAGTATAAATGAATACTCCACTTGGGCATTGTCCCTTTGCCTTACTTTTGAATAAGACAGCATGGAAGTTTTGTTTGGAGACTATTGCAACAGCTGTATGGAAATGAACAGTAATATATTGTGTGTAATACCTAGAGGATTTGGTCTAAATGTGAGAACTGCTGTTATATTTCTGAACATTGCTACTTGTGCAGGGTTTGTCTGTACCTAATACTTCTGTATATGTTTCAGTCTGGCCAGGTTGTTTGACCAGCTCAAGGCTGCATAGCTATGCATATAATGTTAGGGGGTTTACAGTGTGCATACCAGACATATTTAGTTTGGTGTTACTGTGTATCATACTGTGCTGATAATCAGTACTTGGTAACACTTCCAGGTGTACAAACCTTTCATCCCTCTGAAACGGGATTAGTTCATACAAACCCTGTTACATTAGTAGCTGTTCAATTGTATAATGGCAACTATTTCACATAGGGCCATGTTAGTGTGTCTGGGTCCAGGTATGTTAAGGTTTCAGCAGATGCTGTACAGTAGTTGAATAATTGGTTATGGTATGACAGTATGTATTGATGTAATTATTTCGGTTGTAGGGTAGATGTTGTTGGGTGTACATAGCACATACAGGTGTGTAGGAACCCCTTTTATACAATGTCTATATGTGTGTGGGTGTTCATTCCCTATGTGAACACTTATCCCTTAGTGGACTAAGGCTATAGTAATTGCAGGCTGATTCATTAAGGCACTATTAAATGCTTCCTGTATAGCATGCAGGTACTGTTAGTCCTTGAATCCTTTTGGCAATACATTGGAATGTAATAAAGTTTTGCAAAATGAAAGCTGTCTGTGTAACTTTGTCATGGATATTTGCAGTCATTGCAGTTGTGTTGGTGACTGTGTCCATAGAACATATTTTTAATAATATATTGGCATATACTCTTCATATGTTATGTTCATATTGTTTGGGGGGTGGTGGAATGTGTGATTGTTATGGTCCATGTTATATTCAGATATGACCACTTCAGATGTTGTCTACAGACATGTATATGTGTGTGTGTGTGTGTGTGTGTGTGTGTGTGTGTGTGTGTGTGTGTGTGTGTGTGTGTGTGTGTGTGTGTGTGTGTGTATATATATATATATATATATATATATGTGTATACTTGTGTGTGTGTGTGTGTGTGTGTATATATATATGTGTGTGTGTGTGTGTGTGTGTGTGTGTGTGTGTGTGTGTGTGTGTGTGTGTGTGTGTGTGTGTGTGTGTGTATATATATATATATATATATATTATTGCATATGTTTATCTGTACCTCCATAGATGTGTAGATATTTTTAAACTATCTATATATCTACATATATAAGTAGACCTGTATATATCGACATGTCTCTATGTATCTCTCTCTCTCTCTCTCTCTCTCTATATATATATATATATATATATATATGAGCATACACCTTTAATTGGGTACATGGCGGGTTGTCCGATTTCAACACATTCCTCCCTTTTGTGTTTTAACCTGTCTGCATACACAACTGGGATAGGTACATCCCAGGTAGCTTAGTGTTAGGTTACTCTGAGGATGTAGTACATGGTTGCGGATTCTACTCTTGGAAGGTGTTATTATTTTACCTCTCAGACTAGGCACTAGGGAAAGTGTGAATAACGCACATTTACACGGTTGTGAGCAGGTTTGCCCGTGGTCTGTGTGACGTTAAGCAAAGGTTAAATGTGTGAAGTGCTTCTCCGTTTACCATGTTTCAGTGCCACTTACCATCGCGCAAACATTGGGAAACCTGCTTACAACTGCTTAAGAGTGCTTTAATCCACCTGCATCCAACAGGCCTTATTCTGACCCTCAAAATAAACTAACAGCCCTTGCAGGTCCTGAACCTGGGACCATGAACACCACAGTCACTGACTTTACCACTAAGGCATCTGAGATATGTACAAATGCTATGGTGCTTAGAATGTACATTGTACTACAGACATTCCTCACTACTGAAAACAAATGTGACAGTCAGTTGGTGTACCTGTGCCTGATGCATGTTAATGTTCATATCTTTGTGAAATTAGGTGTTGCAATGTGACATGACAGAGTGTATTATGAATGAGAAAGGTTCTTGCTTTGTGTCCTTTTTATATTGTCCCCACACTCCATGTATGTCCCTCCAGTTCACCTATTGGACATCCAACCCAGGCCCTCCTTGATGCATGATTGCATTACCCATCATTCCTCCCCCACCCCAATCTTCATATATATATATATATACATATATATATATATATATATATATATATATATATATATATATATATATATATATATATATATATACAACAACCACCCCTTCTATGGTGAAGTAGCTTAATATTAATTGTTATAATACCAGAGCTGCATGTGTTTTGTGTACACTCCAATTCCTTTGGAGTGCTTCTGTGTCACAAAGTGTGTTCATAGATGTTTATATATATATGGCTATTGATGTAACTGTATTTTATATATATACATATATAGGGGGTTGGGAGGGTGGCCTAATGGTTAAGATGTTTGCCTTACAAACACAAGGTGCAGGGTTTGAGTCTCACAAGGGATAATTGGCTAGGCTTAAAATGGCTCGCAAGGGCAGTTAGCTTAGTACTAATCTATGAACCTATGAACCTATATATATATATATATATGTGTGTGTGTGTGTGTGTGTATTCCGTATTAGTTTGTAACAGTAATACATATATAGACTGGAATGGGTTGGTTCGCAAACTACAGTACATTACAATGTACTGTACATATGTACACAAAGTGACTGTCTCATTTGTGATCATTGCAGTGAAATGCATATGGTATAAGGTGTAGTCTCAAGAACATGAAGCATGTATATACCTTGGATGGCTTAGTGGTAAGTCCCATAACTATAGTGTGCATGGTCCAGGGTTTGTCACCTTCAATGCTTTACAAATGTTTTTTACTGCAGAATAAGGCTCATTTAAGCAGTTGTAAGCATGTTTAAAAGTGTTTGTGTGACATTATAGCAGCAGTTAAACACAGTTAAACAAACTTTGTAATGTATAACCTGTGTGCTCAAACACGGCCACATCCGCTAACTACTCTGGATATATACATGTCAGTGATGTAACATCTCACTATGTGCTGACATAAAATTACATTTTCTGTTGACTGTACTCTCCAGCACACATGGGATTATATGGGTGTTTTAAATGTTTATTATACAGACGATTAATACCTATATATGCAAGCTGTGGTTAAGGTATACTTTTGCACATGATAAACATCCCTGCCTTTATCGGGATTGTAACCTCGAATGCACAGATACTATGTGGATGATGTAACCATTACACTGTTGACATTAACGTTGCTTCCGCCTATTTCCTATTTAGATGATTTCTATGTGTAAGCTAGGCTAAGCAAACGGCAGAGGCCCCCAAACTCACTGAGCTTCATGTACTCTTCAGATAACAACATATAACAAATGTACTGTGAGACAATACATTACATTCCTAACTACATTAGGCATAGCCCCTCACTGACACACTTCAAGGGAAACCTTGTTGTGTGAATGGGTAACAGACTATACACCCCTGGGATCATGTGTCCCAGAACTATACAGCCAGGGGGTGGGGGAGCCTGTCCACTTTGATAGCTGTGAGACTTGTTGGGGCAATTGAATGGTGATGAATTATCACATTAACATGCCCTCTTTAGATCACTAAGTGCCCCTATCACCCTCCACAACCCCAGTTTTCAACAGCTTCCAGCAATTCTGCCTGGAATTGCTTCATTGGCTATGCTTGACAGAGGCTCAGTTACTTCATCAATGGTGCGGGGAAAGTCAGCATACTAGCTATGCTTCTAATTGCCCTTGGTCGGATAGGTAGTAGGCTATTTGTGAACCTCTAACATGCAGGCCATTACAGCCATAATATGTGAATAAAAAGACCTTCAGATCACAATATACAGTGAGAAATCACCATGTAGTCAGAAAACAGTTGAGTACAGCAAGAACACACAGAATACTAATACTTAGTCACTCCAAAAGCCTATCTTGGAAGCTAGAAGACTTGTATAAGTTTAAGGCTTCTGTTGCTTACCAGTAGGTTACTTACAGAGGAGATGAAAAATAAGCACAGATGGGGAACATGCATGCAATGATACCATGCCGGCCTATGTCAGCCTTAGGCTTTAGAATACTGGCCAAGGTTATTGGCGCCCCCATGGTGATTTACTTAGGAAAGTCTCTAAGGTAAATACCAGCTCCATAAATAGCACAATAGCAAATTCAATGAGGATTATGCTACTCAACACCAGGGGTTGTGATCACAACAGGCATGCATTCATAGCACTCCTCAGGGTGGACATCAACATCTGTGCATTAAGTGAAATCTGTCTTAAGGCTCCTGAGAGCACACCAGCACTACCAGACTACAACCCATACTACACATTTCAGCCACAGAACATGGACTGACTGACATGGAGGGGCTGTATCCATATTCATCAGTGATACCTACACCTCCAGGTTAGTGGGGCAGCATGATACCTCTGTGATCATCCATGTGCAGCTAACATCAGCCACAACTGCAATGTAAACTGTAGCCTGCTATGGATCACCCTCCATGACCCAGGATCTCCACTCCACCTACCTAGAGACAGTGGAGAACATGACAGTCCTAATGCACACCTTGGCATTGGTCGATGTCAACTACCGTACCATTAACTGGGAAACGTACTCCGGTACTCACTTCCAGGCCCAGCACTTCCTGGAATTTATTACCTCATATGCCCTATATCAGGTGGAAACCTCCCTAAAGTGGGGTGGAAACTACTAGAAGTGGTCATTACCAACATGCGCAAAGGTGCACCACAGCAGAGGTTATCCGGTCATTGGTTAGATCTGACCATGAACTATTCACTGTTTCCACACCCAAGCATCTCCCCCACCCACAGATACCACAGTGTATACCTTTCCTACAGCTAAACTTGCACTACTAGTGACAGGGGTGGGGGGTTTCACAACCCCCATGCTAAGGGAAAACACCGCTCAAGATACAGATAGATTTACAAATGCTGTCTATAAGCACCGTCATGGATGTATGGATCATGCCATCACTGGTAAACCAAGACTCACTCCTCCTAGACAAGGACACCGGTATGGTGGACCTCTGCAATAAACAGGCTATACTACAGAAGTAGGGCAGTGTTCCAGACACACAGCAAATCCCACGAAGGGCAGACATCTGTGACCACTATTAGTATGATACATAGGCCCTTCATGACATCATCCAAGGCTAACATCAGCAGGAGAATAAGCAAGGATTCTAAAGATAACCACAAAACCTTCTTTGGCTATGTCAAGGATCTATGTGGTGACACACAGATTTGCACTGTGCCGGTGAAATATAGCACAAAATATGCTGACCCTACTGATATCGCCAACATCCTTGCAGATACATTCGGTGCATACTTCACCCCCTAAAGAGCCCACAACACTACCCAAAATGTACAGTATCCCAACCATCAGAGACACACAGGTGGAAATAGCCCTCTCTATCAGCAGAACACAGCATCAATGGAGACAGATGTTGACCCAGACTGCATCTTGCAAACTGTACAAGACAAGCTGCCCCCCACCGAATTAAGCATTCCTACCTCAGCCTCTCCACAAACTATGTGCCAATACAATGGCATGTGGCAATGGTTATTCCACTCCATTAAGGTGGAATCACAACTGACCATGGTAACTACCACCCCATAAGCCTGACTAGCCTGGTCTGCAATGGTATGGTTCGCATCCTCATGGCACTCATTAACAATGACATTGGTAACCTCCGAACACGTGACCCAACCCAGGTCAGCTTGGCTGAGTGCAGTTCATGTCTACTGAACCTGTTTGACGTCTTACATACAGTCACCAAGACGTTAGATGATGGGAGTGGTGGTTCACACATACTACCTGGACCTCGCCAAGGCTTTTGACATCATGCCCCACTCAGGTATTATTGATAAACACACCAGCCTGTACTTTCACCCATACATCACAGGTTGGGTTGCCAATGGGCGTACACACAGAACCCACATGGTACAACTAGCGGTCTCCAGGTCCAACTCTTGACCAGTCACGACTGGTGTCCCACAAGACTCAGTCCTGGGAGCCCTACTGTTTGGCATATACATCTCAGAAGTACAGGCAAACACAGTTGGACTACGGCAGACCATGTTTGGCAATGACTGCGAACTGGGAGCCATGACTGATAGTCCAGCTGACACAGACATCCCTCAAGGGGCCTCACAGAGAACATCACAGGGTGCCAATGATATGGCCTCGAGCCAAGTGCCACTAACTGCATGGTCATTCCATTGTGGAATTGGAACCCACATATTAACACATAAGTGGCAGCCACTTTAATACAGTCAAGGTAATGGGGTATCTGGGGACTAAGGTAGATAGTGATCTCCCCTTTGACAATCATATCTCCACAGTAGTTAGGACATCCTTCTGTGTAGGCCATCTGATTACTAAAGGATTCCCATCTAGACATATTGGGGTTATAGTTCCCTTTACTCATCACTCATCAGTCCCATCATAGGGTATAATAACCCATGTGGGATGTACCTCAGAAGACACTTCCAACAGCTGGGAGGTCCACAAATGTACCTCACCAAGGGGGATACTGGCCTCCAACATATGGCCTATGCAGACAGACTGAATAAACTCCTGCTTTTCTCAGTGGCATCTCGTTTACTCAGAGATGATCTCTGCTAGCCAGCACAGCCATGTTGAAATCAGGCTTGATGGATATGCTCCACCTATGGGAATCCATGTCACAGTGAGCCACACACTGTAGTGATCTGGACCTTGCCACAACAACAACTGGAAGATGCTGGAAGGACAGCTTCCTGTCACAGACACTCCTCATACTTTGGAACAATATCCCTAACTGCATTATACAGAGCCACTCACTAACACTCTGCAAGAGAAACCTTGATGGGTGGATGGGGAACAGTAGATGCACCCCATGGATCCCACCATTGGCTCTGCTCCACAGAGGGACAGTTAATGAATCAATGGGGTGGCAAAAGCTGACACATTTTGGCTGGGCTTATGAATGGCCTCTGGCAGGTGGCCAAGTACCTACCTATGAATCTATACATACAGTATTTGCATATGCTAATAGCTTAATTTACTGTTCAGGTGTTGACTTACCTTGTGCTAATGGCTGTTGTGTGTGCAATAGTTGAGGGCTGTGTATGTTGGATGCACACAGTAGACTGCCTATACATGACAATTTACAGGTAGTCTTGTGTGTGTGCCATCCATTTTTACTGTGTGTGCAGGTGGAGAAAGGTGTCAGTGCTAGGTGCCTACACTCTCAGTGTGTGTGCTATATGTTCCCTCTTTGCCAAGGCATGGACATACTGGGCACGCCTCCATCTGCCTACTGGGGCTGGCACAGGGTGTTCGTGGTCTGAGTACCTCTGTGCCTGTGGGGCCCTTGGCAATGGTGGTGGGCTGTGAGGGCTTCACCATTCTGTCCCTGCTGCAGCTGTTTCTGCAGGACCACATTGTGTAGCATGGCACACACTATGAAGATGTGGGCACATATGCCTGGAGAGTACTGCAAGGCTCCACCAGATATAGCCAAGCAATAAAACCATGATTTCAGCATCCCAAACACACACTCTATGATGATTCTGGTTTGTGCATGTGCCTCATTATGGTGTTCTTGCATGGGTGTGTGTGCATTTCTGATGGGAGTCATCATCCATGGTACCAGTGCATATCCAGCATCCCCCACCAAGTGGCCATTTGGGATGTCCTCCCTGGCAAACAACCGATACAGCTGTGAGGCATACCAGATGTGGGAGTCATGATAGCTTCCAGTGCTGCCAGCACACACATCCATGATAATGCCCTGGGCATTGCACACAACCTGGCAGTTGATGGAGGAGTATCCCTTGCGATTTATATAGTGCCTACCCTGCTCACTAGTTGGTGACTTGATGTGTATGTGCGTGAAATCTATTGCACCCAGTACCTCCGGGCATTCTGCCACACAGTGGAAGACACGCATATTGCTGGCCAACTGCGTTCGGGGGGAAGTATATGTGCTCATTGGCATGTGGTAACATGGCATCCAGGAACTGGTGTAGTATCCTGGATGCTGATGCCTGTGAGATCCCCATGATATCCCCAGTTGGTCTTTGAAAGTTACCAGTAGCTAGTATTCTCAGGCTTACACATACCTTTGTATCTACTGGGATGGGTTCCCCTCTGTTTGTTCTAGCTCTGAGGCATGGTCAGCACAGCTCCACAACTTGCTGTAGGATGTCCCTGTCCACACTGTAATACTCTACTATCTCCAGATCATGTAGCCCCTGGTAGGTTACCCTGGGTCTGAACACTCTCCTCCTGCTCTGGTGCCTGAGGTGGTCGTGTGTGTCATCCTCCACACAACCTTCAGTCTCCAACACATGCTGGTGGATCAAAAATATGACAGCCCCTAACATGTACATAATATAAGTTCCCCGTCTGTATACACCACTGGTACAGAGTGTATGGGAATACACACATGTGTGTGAGATGCCTTCACACTTTATAATATTGTGCTATGGATGCTGCTGATGTAAGTGGGTGTGTATGAGCTATTCCAGCTGCAGCGTGTCTTAATTATGGGTTTTGCAATGAGTACTGCAAGTCTGAGGCCTTTACTGTGGAGATCTACTTGCCTGCCTCAATTAATCTATTGCCTTTTAATTCACTTTTAGACCTGGATCCTCTCCCATTATCAGGCATGCATCCACCTACCGTCTTTCTTGTTTTGTACTTTCCCTACCCAGTCATGGCAAAATGTGCCTTGTAGCTGATATACTGCATATCGGCTTTGTTCTGCTTTGACACTTTGCTGTTTTCTTTGCAGTACAGCCCCTCCCCTTCCCTGTTCTGCAGATAGCTGCTTGCAGACTTGTTAGCTGTTGTCAATGGCCCACTGTAGGCTCCTAGGTGTTAATTATTATCATTTGTATTCCAATTTCACTGCTGCAGCATTTCTTTATTTCTTTCCTATATCCTTCCTGTTTCAGCTGCAGTGCGTGCCGCTCCTACCCATTTACTGGGTTTACGCACGTTTTCATCTCCGTTCACATGCATACTCGGTTACCTTGTGTACTCTCAGCTAAGCATCGCTATGGCCAATTTGACACACCTCTATCCTGCAGCTAGCTTACAGCAATGTCAACACACCCTACTCTTGATGTCATCTTTATCTCAAGGGCACAATTCGGTGTTATAACGCTACACTGTGAGGTGCATCCTTACACCAGTGGGGAATCTGTGATTCATTATTACTCCTCTCATTTGCATGGCATTGTCTACTAATTCCTAGCTACTGCGCATAACACTGTCACAGCCCCTTAACAACCCTTGCGTCATGAGTATGGTGTAGCATGCCTGCCATTGACTATTATGGGGAAATCATGATATGTGTTTTATTGCAGTTTTATTCTATATTTTTATATATTCCCTGCGATCCCCTTTGTGAACCGCTGCCCTGTGCTTCCACTTTGCGATAGTGCGACTATATATATTAAATGTTAATTTTATATTTTGTACATTTTTTTTTATGCCAACGGCTATATATTTAGCCATTGTCCTATATTAACAATATAATACATGTGTTTGGTCTGCTGTCACGGCTCCAATTTTATGTTTGCAAAAATGTAAACCGTTTTCTACGGTTTGCATTTCTGCATGCTTACACTACGCCTGCATCACTTCCTGAATCGCTACATACCTTCATTTGCATGCTGCACTGCTGCACTGCTGCACATGGGGTAATTAGCATACAAGGCTCAAGAGTTGTGCGGGCATAGCATACGCAGGTAGTGCACGTGGAAACAGCTCGTACCTGAATTGCTCGGCGGCCATCTTTGGTGTTAGAATGCTGACGTTACGCCTGCACCTTGCGCAAGCTTCATGAATCCCAGGGATTATCGTGGAAAATATGCAAGCCTTATGACAAATACTTAAGCCAGGCAGCATGATTAGTGGCTGATCCCACATCAATATAAGGAATACAACAGTAACAAATAGTAAAAATGTTCAGTCATAAACATGGTCACAGCCTGTGGCATATAAGAATCTACTGCCTGTTGTACAAACAGTACTGTCTGTCTAAAAGTGTATGCATGACTTACCTACATTTTTTAGTAATCAGTAGCCTGCAAAATGCAAATGCTCTGACGATACTTGCTGATTATGAAATTATGCAATGAAATGCCTGTGTGTACAAGTATCCAAAAACACTGGATACAAGTATGTTTTAACAAAAACACTCAAGATGCTGTAGGCAGATGCAATACTAATGTTGTACTGAAGGATTTGCTACACAGTCTGACAATGACCATGTGAACACTAACACAGCAAACATCCATTTAGCATGTGAATAGATAGCATTTATATTACATTATTGACTTATGACAAGAGTGAACGCTCTTTCACCGAACTGATAATGTCTAAAGTTCTAAACAGTGAAGACACAAAACAGCACATTTTTTCACAGGGAAAAAATTCACTGCTCCACAAAAAAAAAATAAAATACCTTAAAACACAAAACGAGAGGGGTGCTGTGCCCTGCACACACCCCCTACTGAAATATACAAACTCCGAGATCACACCATAGTGAAGGAAATGGCAAAGTTCCAAAGACATGGCCCACCATTTCTTTCCCCTAGGAAAAAAAAAAACAATGTTCCATGCCAATAATGTAATACAGACCCAATAGGTAGACTATGCACAAGAGACTACTTACTGTGAACCACATTAACATACACAAGTGTGCTAACACAGACATTATAAAGAGTGGTCAAAGTTTTTATGCAAAACAACATGCCACCATATGTGTGACAGTTACATAGACATGACTGTCATTTAGGTTGTGACATACATTTCAAAAACTATCTTCAGAACATATTGCTTTGCTGCTAAATGATATTTAAACATATTTATATTTCAATTAGATATGTAAGCACAGGTAAAATGTGATTATTGTACTTACCTTACTGATGCATAATGGGTATTCTAGCACTCTAAGCAATACACATAGTGATGTAAAAAATACATCTGCAACAATGATCAGCTACATTTTAGTTAACAAAACTGAAAAATTAAGCAGCATGCCTCTTTCCTTCCACTGTTCCTCAAGCCTGTGTGTCCACTTGATGCACAGTCCACAATTTCAGGTCCTGTACTTGTCACCTTCAAAAAAAAAAGAGCAACTGTGAATGATGTAGTCCTCAAATAACATATATATATATATATATATATATATATATATATATATATATATATATATATATATATATATATATATATATATATATATCTATATATATACATATATATATATATATATATATATATATATATATATATATATACATATATATATAATCAGGTTGTAAAAACATTACTTTTGAAGAACATCAGACAATCATCATATACATTTTGCAATATTATACACACATGCTTTTACATCTTTGAACAGAGTTGCACACAGATTGGAGGACCTGAGATTTAAACCTGCAGTTTTGATCTATAACTGATGCCTACATGCCTAGCTAATACAACTTACCTGAAAGCATGCATTGTGAATGCAGTGAAATGATTTGGGGTTATAAATGTGCAGGGATAGATTACTAATATGAATCACAGCTTAAGATTTCCAAAAAAGGACAACATGCTAGACTATCAGGTAAATAATTTGCAAGAATGAATTCATGTCAGCACAGTAGTCACAAGCAGTAACAGCAAGTGAAAACCTTCATCCCTCAGACAGTGGTACAGTATCATGTATCACGTAGCTTCAGCTAAGAGAGATATCAATGATGCTGTACACCAGGGACATGGTAAGGTATGTGAGAGGACTACATTCCTTGGCAAAGTGCACATCACAAACCAAATGCATACATCACTCTATCTCCTTGTTCTGTATTTCAACTGTAAGTTTAACCATCTGACACCCTTAAAAGATAAGGCTGAGGTGGTTGTTGAAGTGAATTTAATAATGAATGACAAAACCACACTTGATAACACTTTTGCAAACATTACCATATTCCACAAAACGTTTTGTCACATATATAACAGTCTGTTGCAAGTGTTACATATAACTTTCTACTAAAAGAGTTTCTGTTAACAGAACATTATGGATTACAAAGATATTTACTGAAATTTGAATGATAACTAAGTTATCTGTAAGGATGTACAAAATAGCCATTAATAAAAATAAGCAATTATGTAGAGAAGAGTATTCGACAATATGTGAAACACACAAAGATAACACTATAATGATATGTTTCCCCTAGGTGTAGTTGAACCCATAGCACACCAAGATAAAGGCATGTTGGTCTGTTCCTTTACAGGCCAAGCAACCAGCTAGCACACACTTATTTTAAGCAAACAGCTGCTGCAGGTGTATATTCATATTCCTGTGGATAGATGAATATGAAAACATCTGACACATAACTACTAATTGCTATTATAATCTAAAGAAATAACAGCTATTAGCACATAAATTAAAAGTGATGCATAATCAGTCAGGCAAGCATTCCTCTATTAAGAGGAAAGAAGTAATGAAATTATTTATGAGGTACTATTCATGCACATATGCAGGTAGAATTTGCAATACTTTTGTAGAATAATGGATAACTATGAAAAGCGTAGTGATCAGTGACTTAGGCACTATAGATATCAGTGATGCACAACTATAGTTGATATGTGAAATAATGTTGCTATATGTTAGAAAACAGATATATATCTACAATGCTCAGTATTATGTACATTATAAACATTAATAAATTAATTAACAGCATAGTTATATGGACAGCAGTTACCATATCTTCTTAACTATCCAGATGAACTAATTGTCAGAACAGGTAGTCAGTAGTTATCAAAGCTATGTATCTGATATATTGGGTCTATATTGAAACACTAAATGCTGTAAACAGCGAACGATGTTTCAACACATTTTCAGCGAAAGCTGAAAAAGTCGAAACCAGTGAACAGCGATTTATTTCCTAGGGAAAGAAATCACTGTTCCAACCCCCCCCCCAAAAAAAAAGCATTAAACACTTCCAAACATATACAAACATACCCTAACCCTAATTATACCCCCCAAAAAACAGTAAACAACTAAATACACATATGCACGTAACCCAACCATACAGCTAATGAACAAAAAGCTCAGTAAACATTTTAAAACATATGCACTTACCTTAATCCGCACCTTAACCCTAAGGTCAATAACTCTCGCACATTTACATAAACAGTTCCGAATACATACACACTTACCTTAACCCTAATTCTACCCCCCAAAACAAAAGTAAACAGCTGAAAACACATGCACATGTAACTCAACCATACATCTAACACAAAATAAAAAACAGTAAACACTTTCATACATATGCACTTACCTTAACCTACACCCTAACCCTAAGGTCAGTAACTGGACAAGGGACCACACTACACTGCAGAACACGGCAAAGCAACAAAGTGGTCAAACAACTTATTTCCCAGGAAAAGAATTTGCTGAGCAGCCACTTTGCTGCTTTGCCTGTTTGCTCTATATGTGTTGACAAAGACGCATTCGACAAAATGCATTTTCGTCATTCTAATAGGAACCTGATATATCTGGTACCCACCTATACCACAAAATTCCATAGGAATGCAAATGTATACATAGTATTATAACACTTACTGTAGGCATCCAGTGGCTGGCAATGCACCTCAATGACCCTCCAATGAAGCCCCTCTCTTCCCCTCTGATGCAGGTCACCATAGTTTTGGCAAACCTGCACTACAGCCCAGTAGATCCCGGTGCATCAGTGGTGCTCCTTTGCAATCCAGTTCCAAATGTTGATCATCATGAAGTTCTGTGGCCTGTTTCTCATCCAATGCTCCACTCTGGTGTAGATGCTCAGCATCTGGGTAGCTCTTCCTTTGTCCAGTTGGGCACCCAGACACATTCAATCCTCCTGGAAATAGCCATGTGGATAATGTTGACACTTCAATGGAAAATGTAGTTACAACTGAAACACAGAGGCCCCACTCAGTTTGCAGGTAGTAATGGTCTGATTTGTAAATGTATCAAAATCAGTATTTAAAAAGTTGGCTTTATGTCAGGTTATCAGATCATTTCAGATAATGAGAACATGATATACATGGTACTGTTTTTCAATACCACTGGGTACTTGTGTGGAGCACCTTTCCATTACACCAAACCATTAATTAATGCACTGAATTTTGAGAACTTACATGAACATGAGCAAATGAGATTCCAAAATCTGGAATTTTAATGAACCTAATTATTTATGTGTGGTATGAATGATACTTAAAAGATAGAGGCACATTAGCTGCTCTTACTTTCAGTTATAACTGAGTCATAGTTAGATGATAAGGTAAATTAGCACCTGCTAACATTTCTGTTTTGAGGAATATTAGCTCATTATACACATATGTTAATATAACTCTTTCTAAAATGTATCTGTTTAGATTTTTGCTTTAATGGAAAATGTGTGCATTATGACAAATGTTTGTAATTTACTGAAATGGTGTTCCACCTGTTTGCATGCAGTTGTTGGCATCTGCATCAAGGACATGCAGCAATTTCTCATATGCAGTTATACAGAAAGATTTACATAGCCATTCTATCAACCTAGCACAAAAACTCTTTCATTTCTTGAACCTTAGACATGCCATGACAATACTGCAACCCCTTCATAAAAACCCAAATTTAAAAATAAACAGTAAGATGCTAGACTTAGTCCCTTTTCCCAGACTGAAAGATAAAACAATCCAAGATATCTATCCCTACCTTAACTGTTCAATACAAGAAATGAGGACCAACTTAAACCTCCCTAAATCACAGATAATAATCCTAAGACAAATCAAAGAACTGTGTTCCAGTTATCTCCAAAATATTACTATGACCAATAGTGACATAGAAACTTGTAGCAGGCTTTGGAAAACTATTATCACAACAAAGAAAACTATTACCAATTCATATAAAATGATAAATGAAATCAAATACCAGAAGGACCTCCTCTTCTCTAACTACTGGAGAAAAATTAAACAATCCATAGATGATCAGCAAATAAGCCAGGCAATCAATCTAACACTGAAGATTCTACCCCTCAAAAAGTTAGCATACACTCAGCTCATGATCAATAATAATGCTTATTTTACACCTGCAATCCTACACAAATTTAACACATCAAAATCACCTTTCTGCCCACACTGTAAGGACCAGATAGCTGACTTAATCCATGTATTTTGGAGCTGTAAATGTGTCTATAAACTCTGGAACTCTCTCTAGGTACAATTACAAAAAACGGGTTATCAAACATCAACATTAACTTGGGAATTCACTGTTACACATTCTCCCACCCATCATCCCAAGAAAACAAGCAAATACACTTTTAACAATTTTCCTACTAATGAAACTGTATATAGCTTTTAAATGGCTAGATACGATAAATATCCCTTGGGAGGGTTTTAAACAAGTAGCTATACAACACCTTTTAGCTCATAAAATAGTAATAGATAAAAGAAACAAAAACATGAAATCCAGAGAAATTTGGGAACAAACCTTTAATATCATATTAGCATAATTCATCACACAGCAACTTAGAAATACACTATAATGGAACTAAAGAACACATACAAGTTCAGATATTAAATAATAACTTGGATATTATGAATGTATATACTGTCTATATAACTGTGGAATTAACAATGAAAGCATCTATGTACATAGTGTAAATAGATATGATGTACGACCTATATCCTGTGATATTTGACATCAATGTATAACATATGTGTATGTGTATGTATGTATATATGTGTGTATGTATATGTGTGTGTATATATATGGGTCTACTTCTAATGACCGAAACGCCGATTCGCCGACAGTGAAATCACCGACACGAAACGACCGACAACGCAGTTGACCGACACGCTCGAATCCCGACAGACGGAAGACCGACAAGGGGAATGTGTAAGCGCGACCTGGTAAGTATGCGATAGTGAGGGATTTAGGAGTAGGGAGCGGACAGGTAAGTGTGCAATACTCAGGGATGTAGGGTTAGGGTGTGTGATAGGTGAGTGTGCGGTAGTGTCGGAGCTTGGGGTTCGGGGTGTGTAAGTGAGTTAGGGTTAGGGTGCAGGTAGGAGAGTATGCGGTAGTGTCGGAGCTTGGGGTTCGGGGTGTGTAAGTGAGTTAGGGTTTGGGTGCAGGAACGCAGACTGTGCCGTTGTGTCGGAGTTTGGGGTTGGGTGTGTAAGTGAGTTAGGGTTAGGGTGCAGGTAGGGAGAGTGTGCGGTAGTGTCGGAGCTTGGGGTTGGGTGTGTAAGTGAGTTAGGTTAGGGTGCAGGTAGGGAGAGTGCGGTAGTGTCGGACCTTAGGGTTAGGGTTTGGGTTAGGGCTAGTGGATATGTGTTGTAGTGTACTGTGTTGTTTACGTGTAGTGTGTCGGTGTTATGGTGTTCGGTGTTTCACGTTGTCGGGTTTGTGTGTTGTCGGTTTTCTGGCGTCGGTGATTTCTGTGTCGGGGAATCGTTGGTTCGGTCTTTAGAAGTAGACCCGTATATATATATATATATATATATATATATATATATATATATGTATGTGTATGTATGTATGTGTATATATATATATATGTATATATGCACACGGTCATGTTGTAAGATGTTTTTTATTTGCAACATTTATTAATGTAAAAATAAAAATTATTGAAAAAAAAAAAAAGAAAGAAAGATTTACATAGCAATAGTGAACAATACATAAAGACAGGTTTACAGATTATCCATATAGTTTGTGGGTGAATTCATACACTTGTAATGTACAGAAGGGAACATATGGAATTCAACAGTATCCATATGTACTGTGTATTCCTTTCACTGATATGGATATTTATTCATTGATGGTTCTTAAAACAAGTCTTATAGCTACTGGGTCAACACAAACAAGATCTGTACTATCTGTGGCCTACTTATGGATACTGAGATTTTCTAATGCTTTCCATAAGTTGTTCAACTGATAATTTACAGATAGTATGTTCTAAAGTGAATAGAATTACCTGCTCAGTAATGAATGAGTTGATCTGAGGTGTTTTTGAATACTTGTCTGTTTAGGCTGCAAATGCATTACAGCTACAACAACACACATTTCTGTTGTGCACATATGTTTCTGTAGTATTTTAATATGAAATGCATGCTGACTGTGTCTCCAAGGACCTTCATTTAACAAATGTGTACTGTAAGGGGTTCAAATCCCACAGACAGCCTCTACAGAGATTACAAGTCATGTTGCTTTTACAGCTGTTGTGTATGCAGGCATTGTTGTAAGTTTTTGTATGTCACACTACTACATGTCACAGTGAGTGTTTCATAGGCTTATGCACTGTACAGGAGTGCATAGTTTTTATGGAAAAGTAAGACAGCCCCTGCCTGTACGGCAACTGCAAGGTCCCAAAAAATCAACTTCAAAAAGCATTCTGATGAAGTCAATTTACTTGATGAAAGAGCTTATCCTCATGTCTTTGTGTTAATAAAATCTTTCTGTGGACCCGCAACGCTGTGCTACTTTTGGTTATCTGGTCTATTTTGAGCACATTGTGCACCATTTGTGTGGATTTGAACTTTTAATATAGTGCTAAAAGGCACATAACAAAAAGAATATTAGGCAGGCTGGTTTCGGCTAGGAGAAAAATAGCCTTCTTCAGTGCAAACATATAACAAATATGTGTGGCTTGTCATGACTCAAAGTTGTGGGTCAGATGCTGTCATGTTGCCTGGGCTTGCACTTCTGGTTGCACCCTCTATAGCCTATGATTGTGTCTGCTGCCCTCATGTTATCCAGCTCATCTTCTGATACCTGTGGGATGTCATCTTCAGACATCTGGACTCCTTTTAGTAGTTTGCCCACACCTGCAGCCTGAATACCACAATGTGCTCTAGCTATCATGTAGTGTAGCATGGTGCAAACAGTTAGCATCTTTGCTGCCTTCTCAGATGGGTTTTGCAGTGCACCCACGGATGTGTTCAGACATCTTAAACTAGCTTTCAGTACACTGAACACACATTCCATGGCATTTCTTGTTGTTGTGTGTGCTCTGTTGTAACCTCATCTTTGGGGTTTGATGGTTCACAGTATGAGATCATTAGCTATAGCTTAAGTGGATAACCACTGTCACCTGTTGAGGTTGAGTAAACACACATGTTGTCAGCATATATATTGTTTGGGAGGGATGTTCTTAGCATACATCCTAGCTGTGTTCCTGTACTTACCCAGTATTAGTCGCTCACGGATTTCCCCTTGCTAGAATGTGGCCCTCAGACCACTTTCCCTCCATATGACAGCATCATGGATACTTCCAGGGTGTGTTGCCATGAGATTTGTTATGCTATCTTTTGCTGCACAGATAGACTGACAGTTTAGAGATGGACAGCCTTTTCTATTTATGTATCTGTCTGCTTCTGGATGAATTGGGGTCTTGATAGGGTTATGGATGCACTCTATTGCATCAAGTACAGTGTAGGAAGTTTACAAAGTTATAGAACTGGTGCATTACAGTACTCTGCTCCATGGAGGTAAATGAAAAGTATACATAGTCATCCACCTTGCTGCGTATTGCTGCCAGGAATTTTGCCATGATATGACTGGCAGCTGTTTGTGACACTCCCACTGCATCCCTGTGTGTCTTTGGAATGTCCAGATGCAAGTACACCAAGGCTGAGACACACTTTGGTTTCAAGGGGTTGATGTTGCCTCATAAGATTGGGGCAGACATGTCACAGACAGACTGCAGCAGCTGTCTGTCTAGACAGTGCCTATAAACAATTTGTTGATCTGACAACTGGTTTAGTTGCATCCTTTCCCTCACTATAGCTGGTTACCTTCTAGGGCACACAGTCACATCCTTATCCATGTCTTGTAATAGTTCAGCCTGTTGCCTGTTGCAGTTTATGCACTGCAGGTTACATATTTTTATTTATTTATTTATTTATTTAATTTTTTGTGGTATTACTGTGAAATATGATGGAATCTGTAGTAGTAGTAGCTTCTGTTCCTTGTAATGCTGTATAGCATACTCCAAGGGTTTCAGAAACAGAGTCAGTGTTGCAGTCTGTCCCATTTAAGTTTATTTGGGCTTACACAATTTGTTTCTGAATCTGGTGGGCATGCACATAATCTGTAATTATCCTACACTGAATAGCTAAGTACTCATACGACTTTCACTGTGTTTCCTGAAATCGCATTCCCAGCTGGTGAGCTAAATTCTTCCTTTGGTGTGCTATGTTGTACACAAACAGCTTTTGGAATTCAAACCCAGGTCTGCTTTTAAACAAAATGAAGTGTAAAGGATTTGGTATGATAAAAAAATACATGAGATGTTTTTCACAAGAAAGGAAATAAAGATTTTAGGCATGACGTTAGTTCAGCATGAAAGTACAATAAGTAAATGGAGAGAGATACTGGGCAAATAAAAAACGTTAGCTTGGTGGAAAAGATTTTTCTTATTTCAGAAAAAATATATTTCTGCTGAATACTTATGTTTTAGTAAAATAGCATATTTAAGGAAAATATATAGGTTTCCCACTCAAAAGGAAAAAGAACTATTAGACAATTCTTAGCTTCGTTTGGGCTCAAGGCCAAACCTGATGAAAAGGGTGATAATTTACAATAAGAAAGAAGATGGTTTGAATTTTAAAAATCCAGTTGTGCATTTAGCATCTATGCATATGTTTTGGGTAATTAGAAAGGTAAAGGAAAGACAAAAAGAAATAGATAAAATGTTATATGGAAAATATAAAAATATATGGGAAGAAAAAACATGGAAAAGAAAACAAAAAAAAGGACAGTATGAATGAAAAATAAATATGACAGAAAATGAAATTATTTAATTTAAACATAAGCGAGGCAGATATGAAAGAAAATAACTGTATAATGTGATTTTACAAAAAAAAATCTTTTGGTATATCCATTGGCTTAGCTCAAACAATGGAAACTGAGAAACACAATGAATGCCAGGATTATATGTGGTTATCCCATTTATATTATGCCTAGCAGTGTGCAAACCTAGACTACTAGCCCACATAGGAAGTAGACAGAACACCTGCAGACAAGACTAGACAGTGTAAAGGTCATAAAGGATACACTATGGCAATTTTTGCTTTCTGTCACACAAAGCCACTAAGCAACATTGAGTGGCAATTAGCAAGGTGCCCCAACACCTGCAGCCATTAAATACCTGTAGACAAGTTACTAATACTGTTGGGCACCATGCAAACATGGTAAGCAGTGCTGAGTGTCAGTTAACACACAAAACTTAAGAATGAATAGGGAATTATGCAACTGTCATTTAACTATTCCTGTGGCAGCAGGTGTAAGTGTAGGGCTGTAATACAGATGGTTCTGAATTCAAATACAAGAAGTGCAACATATTTTTACTGCTGTGACAGTCGAGTTTATAGCAATGAACAGAAAAATATAGTTGTATTTCAACAGACTTGTGGAAATAGGTATAAGGGTAGGGTAGGACCTCCATATACATGGTCCTAGGTTTTAATACAGGACATTCCAAACATTTTTACTGTGGTTCCATTTCATATTATATTCAAAACCATAGTGGAGCTTATATGAATTATATGTATGAGGGATAAGGCACCCGTATTGTGTTTTCAGATTTATCACCGAGGGTATACTCTCTACTATATTTTGGTAAGTATAATTCTGCTATGTGGACTTGAATGGCCTTCAAACGTAAATAAGACACATACACAAATTAATCTATATACAAGTACCTTGTCAGGTTACACACATACATGGTTAATACCTCAAACTGTCAGCTGCATTTATGAGTGATTCATAACTATGTCTCAGAATCACTTTTTCTGCAGCAAAGATGGAAAGTCAATGCTGTGGAAGAAAATGTTTTGCCCCTTATGCATTAGTTTGAATCCCACACTTTAAAAATCAAATTGTTCACCATATAAAGCCAAAACAAAAATATGTCAGGTCATGGAATTTCTGCCTCCAGTGCATGTCTGCAAAGTTAACTCACCTAAAAGTTACATCAGCAGAAACCCCTCAAACTAATGTCAGGTGTCAGATTAAACTTCCAATTTCAAAAATTGTTTCCCTCACTGCTTGGCAATGCTGTTCTGCACTTAACATTGTGCACACATGGTTGGCATCATTTCTCAGGTTTGTGTACTACCAGTAAATGCAATAACTGGAACTGGCAAGATATCATCATTTGCTTTTGCTCTACTTTTGGTATTAGACATGTCTGGCATTAGAGGAGAAGTTGTCCCATTTAGGGCATGGAGTTAGAGTATCCAGGAGTCGAGGAAATTTATTGGATTCATTGTAAAGCAGCACAGCCAAAGACTTCTGCAGGGGGGCTATTCTGGCTCCCAGTACAAGTCTGAGGCTTGCAGTAGTTTGGCTAAGGTAGTTTGGCTAAGGCTGTAGCCAGTGTGACTGGCATCCCACTCCTGGAGAACAGTGTAGCACCACTTGAATGACCTACAAACGGCCAAGAGGGATACGCTCAACCAGTGGTTGACCGAGTTTCAAACTGGTGACATCCCACAGTTGTGTAAGTATGCTAATAAAGATAATTTTTAATACATAGAAAGCTAAATATAGACACGACTGGTACTCATAATGCTCTTCTGTTCTTTTCTTTTCTTTCTACAGCTAATGCCAAAATTGATTTGAATCAGCAGGCTTGTGCTGAACATCTGGGGAGACTGAGAGAAGCATGTAATATGTGTGCAGCACAAGAGAAGAATTATTGTAGTGTTAAAAATGAATGATACATTTTTTTTTTGTATTCTATACAGTAGTAGCAAAGTCAGCATGCATATCCTAACTGTAAAAGCAAGAATGCATGCATATGTCTGCAGAACAAACCAACTTTAGGAATCAAGTGTAAGACCATAGTCAGAGTTTATGGGATGAAATAAAACAAGTAGCAACTATACAAAACCGCATTTCCTTCATAATATTACATAAATTAAACTCTATACAAGTGGCATAAATGTCCTGCTGTTAGCTGTAAACAGTATACTTGGACCAAGCATATGTGCAATAAATGGGCATTGCAAAGATTACTTTGACCAATCCATAATTATAGTTTGTAGTTGACAGGATGGATACTTGCATATAATAATTCAGATAAAATAGTTGTATAATTCTGATAGTGCTTTCTATTTCGCACATGATGGTACTAATTTCTTAACTTTTTTCTCACCCCAGCCCTTATCTCTTTTTTTATTTTCTATTATGTGTCATCAAAAAGTCTCCATGTCATTCATCTGTAACAAATCACTAAATGTTTCACAGCACAGCAAGGTAGGGCAATCCATAATTATAGTTTGTAGCTGATAGGATGTATACTTTTTCAGATAAAACAGTTGTCCAATTCTGATAGTGCTTTGTATGTCATATACAATGGTACTAATTTTATCTATTTTTTTCTCTCACCACAACCCTTATCTCTTTTTTTTGTTTTCTATTATGTGTCATCAAAATGTCTCCTTTGCATCCATCTGTAACAACTCACTAAATGCTTCATGGCACAGCAAGGCAGGCCAGCACCAGTGGGTTAGCCTGCCCTGCTCCAACAACTCCACTACCAATGTCTAGCCCATCTGGGAACCAAACTGTTAGCAATGATTCTGCTGCCCCTGCACTAAATGTGCCCTCAGGTAGCATTGCCCCAGCAGCAGGTTCTGTGGTAACCTCCAGGAGTAGTGGCAGAGGTGGGGATATCATCACCCATCAGGAAATGCCAGGGTTGCTGTATAGGTTGTGCACTGCACCATTGGTGTACACCTATGTTGGATGGAGAGGCTGCTCTCACTATGGTTCATAGGAGGAGAAGATGTCAAGCACTACAGCAGCCAGTGGACTAAGGGAGCTGTGATGACAGTCCTGTGGGTGAGAACATGATTCTCACTGTCTCCATGTTTGACGGGCATGAGCTTGCACTGTCCCCTCCCTCACTCCAATCATGGTGTCCCCCAATCTTTTGTGTCCCTCACATCACTGTGTATTGTCTTGTTTGCCTTGTTTGCATTTCTTTCTCACCTACCCAACTTTCCTGACCCACAAATACCAATGTCCCTTACCCAGCATTCCTCTTTTACAGAATTAAAAAAAGATCACCTGTCCGACAAGAAATATCATCCCATACATAGCTCTCCATATCACATGTGTCTTCTTGACATACTTGATTTGGTCCAATTGGCTATACAAACTGGTTGTGTTTTTATCACCCTCTATGTGGAGGTGACAGTCCAAATTCAGCTAATATTCTGTACATATTTTCAGTTTACACTGTTAAAGAAATGGATAGCTATGGTTCTTTACTACCACCCCCCTGCACATTCCTGTGTTTCTTTGCCTTTGTTCTTTACCCTGCTTGCTCCCAATTTCACCACTTTCTTATCTACCCCATTATAACACCAATAATCTGGTCAAAAATAGAATCACACACAACAAACATAAGTACCGAAAAACTAATGGAGCCCTTTAATTTTTTGCCTCTATGTTTGACTGAGTATGGCATCACACACCATTGCCAAGAGATGGTGAATGGCTCTTCTGTGATGCATTTACCTCTGGGCAATGCTGCTTAAAAATGCTGTGCTATATAAAAATACAGCAACACATGGTGAAGGTAGAGTAAAGTAAATTTGCATTGCATTATGAATACTTATTTAAAAGTATTACATACACCTGAATTCAAACCTTATATCATCTGGGCTGAAAAAGGAATATGTCAATGCATTTATAGCTGCTGCTAGAGAGTCAGTTAAGCAGCAGGTGTGTTTCATACACTCAATACTAACTCATAATGTTCACAATGAGCCTCACGTTAGTGGACTGCTGAACTATTTGCAAACAGGGAAATCAATAGAAATGTGCATCCTGAATGCACAAACACTTTGGCAGCCATCAGGCAAACCTGCTGCTCACAGTCACACTATGCAAAGTAAATAATAGTATACATTACTTTTGTTCACTGTCCATTTAATCTTTATGCCATGAAACTACATGTTGAAACATAAAGAAATGAAGGCCCTATCTAAGAATATGTTACATATGTACAATTCAGCCATGTATTACCTTGCTCAATGCACTGTAACCCTAGTCTCTCAGTACATGTTGACAAATATATCATCTTCACAACATAAATTGATAACAAATGTGTGATATACCATGCACATCTTTGGAATGGCAATACACATTCAGATTTTCAAATACTTGCAGTAATGTGGACACCTGCTTGAATATAGTTTGTCAAGCTGTCTCTTAAACTATACTTGCACATTGGTGCACAACCACCGCATACTACTCCTTGCATACTCATCAATCTGGTAACATGCAGAACTTGAACTATCTTGATACTTGCACAAGCCTACACATCCTTTTCATACAGGCCTCACAATATCCAGTGCTGATGTCATCCAACATAAGTTGTCATGCAGCCTTGTAAAAGTCAGACTTGAGCTGTGGAACTTGTTTAAAGTACTGTATTCTCTAGTTGGTGTACTTAGGTAGGGCTTATGTTCTCATTGGAGTCAACTGGGAGGTGTGTTTGTGTGTGTGTGTGTGTGTGTGTGTGTGTGTGTGTGTGTGTGTGTGTGTGTGTGTGTGTGTGTGTGTGTGTCTAGCCAGAAGAGCATAAATGTGTATCTGATAGCTACCACTCAAATTCCGTGGTTTGACAATATGGTGGCCCTTGCACAAGCCTACACATACATTTCATGCAGGCCTCCCAGCATCTTTTCTCCAATTTCCAATGCTAATATCATCCACTATAAGTTGGCCTGCAGCCTTGTAAAACTAAGACTTCTGCCATGATGCTTCTGTAAAGTTCTGAGTTCTCTAGTCTGTGTACTTACGTAGGTAAGGATTCTGTCCTCACTGCTGTCAATTGGGAGATGTGTGTGTGTGTGTGTCTGTTTGTGTGTGTGTGTGTGTGTGTGTGTGTGTGTGTGTGTGTGTGTGTGTGTGTGTGTGTGTGTGTGTGTGTGTGTGCGTGTCTAGACAGAAGACCATTACTGTGTATCTGACAGTTAATACTCCAATTCCATGGTTAGACAGTATTTTAACACTTACACAAGCCTACATATCCATTTCATGCAGGCCTCCCAGCATCTTCTCTCCAACATTCAGTGCTGATGTCTTCCACTATAGGTTGGCCTGCAGCCTTGGAAAAGTCAGACCTATGCAGTGGTGCTTGTGTAAGGTCCTATGTTCTTTATTATGTGTAATTAGGTAGGCATTGATTCTATTCTCACTGCAGTCAACTGGGAGGTGTGCGCATGTGTGTTTGTACACTTGCTTGCATGAGAGATAGCATTTTACACCAGCATGTGGGGCACTGTTATTAGCATTTTCTCATCACCAGACACTACTGATATCATTACTATAAACTGTCTGACACTCTCCAAGTCAGACTTGAGCTGTAGAGCTTGTCTTAAATACACACTCTACAGCTAGTGTACTTAACTAGGTAGGGGTTCTGCTCCCATTGCAGTCAACAGGGAGGTGTGTGTATTCACTTGCTTTACATTGCAGAGACCATGTTACAACAGCATGTTGGACAGTACTATTGCCATTTTCTCCTCATAAGATGCTGCTGAAATCATCAGCTATGGCTGATTTGTGGATGTGCAGTATTCTCATCAGGACAGGGTTGGAGACTGGGCTGTATGCCTGGCACAAGCCAACTCATCCTATATGATACAGATTATAGTGACAGGGTTTCAGTCTATCCACAGATGTGATGGTATGGATTGTAGGCCCTGTATTTTCTTGGTAGGAAACCCCAGTGGTCTCCAAGCTGCTGCAGGTGTTTGGCAAGGCACATGTGAAAGGGAGCACTATACTCTATTAGTGTTCTGATGAGGTTCAGGTACAGTGCTGTTATATCATCCTCAGATCTGGATATGATGGCCTGACCTATGAGGTGCATGACATAGCCTTTCAATACAACTGTGGACACTTTGTGGTGGAAGTTAAGATTCCTATCTATGTGTGTTCCCATAACTTGCACCACTGGGTTTCAGCATAGAGGGAGTGTTGTCAATGCTGCAATTCATGGGGAATTCCACTTTGCAGAAGACCAAAACAATGACATATTTTTTGCATTTATGTGTAGACTGTGTGGCTTTGACACCAATCATTTGTTTGTGTTAGCCCCTCCTGTATTACATTATCATCATTGGTGGACTCAATGATTGTACCCAATATGGAAGAATCAGCAAACCTGGTAAGCCAAAGGCCATATACTTTAGCCTAGACTGCTGAGAAAAAGATTCCAAACTGTAAAGGGCCAAGCACAGATCCTTGGTGTATGCCAATGGTGACACCTCTACTGAGATAGATTCACCAACTTTCACAGTATGAGTTCTGTCAATGAGCTGATTGGTTAACCATCTAGGGATATAAGGATCAATCACCAGCTGGGAGAGTTTCTTAATGATACCTGAGTGGAGGATTGTGTCCAATCCTAGGCTAGATCAAGATAGGCAGTATGCACTGTCTTACTTCATCCGGGCCTCTCGCACAGAAATCAGTAGGCTATGACAACATCACAAATTGCCTATAGCATGTCTCAGAACATACTCCTCCCTGACACAGTTGGATGTACACTTCAACACACCCTCCACATGGACTATGTTCACATAGATGGGTGTACATCAACATATATCCATTTGAGTTTGGGATGGACAGCACATGATGCATGCATGTATAGACACATCCAGACTCTCCTCATCTGTGAGGTAGACCAACATATTATCATGGACTTTTTCTAAATGGACACTAGTAATATCCGGGCTGTTTGTGTCAGACATGTGTGAGTTGTTAATGGTACATCCATGTCTGTTACATCTGTTATATGCCCTCAAAGAGGTCTTCAAGGGCATGCATGATGACAACACTGTCATCGTGTGTTACTATGAGGACAAGTTATTTGACACAAATCCACACTGAGGTATTCACTCAACACTGTCAGATATGGCCATAAACACCTATATCACCAAGTGGGTAGACCACTGGATGACATCTACATATGTTGAAATGTATAAAGTGACCTACATCTCAACTCCAGTGATCAAGTCCATACATTTGGGCTGCCTGCTAGGTCGCTTCCTGTACATTATTTAAGTCAGAGATGTCACAAATTACATATACATCTTGTGTCCAAACAGCTCTCTGAACTACAGACTGTGGGCAGTCATCAACTCCAACTGTGATATTAGTATAATACAGACAGTATCAACACACACCAAAGATTGCTGCCACTGTCATGACAACATCTGAGATGAAACAAAAACAGAGGGGATTGGTTACGTAATGAAAACAAGCGCACAACCCAAGGATAATGTAGACATCACACCCTGTAAGCAGACTAGCTGCAATATGACCTGTGTCCTTAGGTAGATAGTATGTTGAACATCCACCAGCATGTGCCCCACAGTCCAACAGTGCTGACTACTCCCTTGTTTGTAACACAACTACTGAGTATGTGAAGGACATCCACATCAAAGGCCCTAATAACTCCATAGTTCACAGCCTTTATCACACCAGTAACTGAGTACAATGTACCCTTCTTCATTTACTTCCCTACACATCTTCCAGTGATGTGTAACTGAAGTGTGTCACCTTTGCCACAGTGAGCTGTCACACATTTTATTGGCCATACCTAGGTATTCTTTTTGTTGTATAAACATTACTTTCTGATGGTGCAGAGCACCTATCAAGGTTTTACACCAGTTACATGTGTGATACCTGTTCTGGTGATGAACACAGTACATACATAGCTGTTTGACAACACTGATGGCATGGGTTACATTCATGACAGTCTGGATTGTGACATATATATATCTACCATGCACACCCGTCAACTTTCCTGTAATGATCCTAATGTCACATACAGGTGTAGCAATGTCCCTCCTAACATCTCCAGCAGATGTTACAGTGTCAGGACATTGTACTTGATTAAGTTCATAGATTGCTGACATGTCATAATAGTTGTACAAGTGTGTTTGTGCGGAAACATCTGTGATCACTCAGAATCACATATGCTGTGTCACAGACATGGGATTACTGGTGGTATTATTCGGATAATGTCCATGATTGTGCGTGATTTTTTACTGTTGTCCATGATCCTGTAACTGTGTCACACATGTTGGAGATCTCTGCTAACATTACACTCATATTCAGGCAAATCAGTTTGCACAGCTTCACAATATGCAACCAATCCCAATTCTATATAACATCCCTGATAGATGTCCTCTGGATTGTTCATGTCAGAATGCTTATTTAACAAAGACATCCTCTACAGTGTTATGTCACCTTATATTACAGTTGCATAGTATACATATTAACTGTGCAGTCCATACTATACTGTACTGCTAGGTGATTAGTGTTCCAGCTGCAACTGTCTTTCATTGACATGCCCTCATCTGCTGTACACTAGGATGCTTCACCTGTCCTCTTTACCAGTGTTCACTCCTTCAATGCATCTGTGTGTCCCTATTCAATACACACACTTTTCTTGACTGTTTATTTTAAATGGCAGTTTAACTACCCTTACAGATCATTTACACAGCTTTTCTACAGGATGCCTGGAATGGAATTTCACAATACTCTGCACTTTATACACTGTTCTGTACTGTGTTTGGACCATACACATTACTATATGTTAAACCTTGGCAATCATTGTGGCATTCTGCACAATCCTGCTAACCCAGTTTTGCCCTATTGTAAACATGCTCACTATCCATGTTGCTTTATATGGTTTTCTAGCCAGCAATACTGCTGCCAGTCATGAAACTGTGCTTGTTTAAATTTAAACATGGTATGCAGCATAAATATGTAATTAGCGGTACAGCTCACCTTGCAAACACATAAAGTCTGTGTAGGCTTCACTGAAAATCTATTTGGAGTTTCTTAAATCCCATAGTAGATTAATTACATAAAAATGTTGTTTTAGAACAATTGTTAGATTGGGGAGAATAAGTATAGGTAGGTGAGATTAGATGACTATCATGAACAAGGTATAAATAGTGTAGAGAATTTTAAACTGCTTTTAGTTTAGAAAGATTTGCAGCATTAGATACTAATCATCTGACAGTCACATGATTGTTACATATTTTAAAAACTGAGTTCATAATGTATATGTTAACAGTCTGATGAAATCCATTTCAGGACAAAAGCACTAATTGTGAAATGCTGATATAATTAATATGATGGAACTTTGAAATTATCCCATTGTTTACTTTGCAAAAATAATAATAATAAAAATCAATTAAAGGTTTGCACAGTAACTGAAATGTTGCATAGACTTATCTGGCTTTCATTAAGTTCATAGGTAGTTACTAGGCAGGCAGTGCACAAGACCATTGGAGCCTAGTTCAAATTCTCATTTGCCCCAAAGCACTGTCTGATTAAGTGACTAGCACAAGGTCAGGGCTCTAAATAAAAAGCTGCAAAAGCAACAGAGCCCTCCAAAGCAGACATCCAAGTAACCACTACCCCCAACACAAACCATGAAACACATACTTCACAAAATCAGTGTGCCACGCAATCACAGCCCTCAAGGCAAAATAACATACCCAGCATACTAGTAATAGGTGACTCTATAGTCAGGCACACTGACGTCCCACTCACTAGGCTGAATAAGGAGAAGGTTACTGTTAGCTGCCTGTCAGGTGCCAGGATCTACCACATAACACAAGCACTCAGGTCACTCCAGAACAAGTACAAATATGACTCTGTCATTGTCCATGTTGGTGTGAATGACCTGAGCCGTACCTCTCTGGACTACATGAAAAGAGATATGGAAGAGCTCTCTGATCATGTAGCCCAGGCCGGTATGACCCTGACCCTGAGTAGCATCCTGCGCTCACCAAGAATGATCCCACAATATAAAGACAAAATGATCAATTTCAACAATTAGCTACGTTTCTGGTGTCATTCTAAGGGGATCCAGTGTCTGTCTGCCTGGGATGACATGCTTGACAAGCCACGCTGCTTCGCTAGAGATGGCTTACACCTGTCACCCTTAGGCTTTCGAATACTGGCCAAGGCTCTTGCCACTCTCATATTGCCTTTTTTAGGCAAGGCTCAAAAGACAAACCCACAGCCATAAATAGCACAAGTAACAAAAATCTGTGGGTAATACTACTCAATGCCAGAAGTCTAAACCTCAAAATACACGCACTCGAGGCACTCCTCAGTGCGGAGAAAATTGATACATGTGCAGTAAGAGAAACCTGGTTTAAGGCTCCAGAGAGCACCGCAGCACTACCAGGGTACAACTCATGCCATACATTTTGACCACAGAACCCGGACCGAAATACAAAAGGTGGGGGAGTATCTATATTCATCAAGGATACCCACACCTCCAGGTTAGTGGCACAGCACAATGCTTCAGAGATTATCCATGTGCAACTAACAAATGGCAAAACTGCAATTCAAATTGTAGCTTGCTACAGATCACACACTATGTCCCAGGACCCCCATTCCACATTTCTGGAAACACTGGGTAACATAAAGGTCCTACCAAACACCCTAATATTAGGTGATTTTTAACTACTCAAACATTAACTGGGAGAACTACTCAAGTACTAACTCCCTTGCCCTACATTTCCTAGAATTTATAAACTCAAATGCCCTGGAACAACTAATCAACACTCCCACCAGAGGTGACAACATATTGGACCTGGTCATTACCAACATGGACAACCGGTGTTCCACACCAGAGGTCAACCCCTCACTGGTTAGATCTGACCATAAACAAATCACTTTGGATATCCACATTCTGCCCCCACCCCCAGACAAGGAAACTACTGTGAAAACCTTTTCATAAGCAAACTTCACGTTACTTAAGATGGAGGTGGAAAGTTTCAAAGCCCCCATGCTAAAGGATAATGCTGTCCAAGCTGCAAAATCCTTTACTAATGCATTCTACAGGCACCTACAAGAATGCATGGATCATACTATCCCAAACAAAACCAAGACTCACTCCTCCATGAAAAGGAAATCAGTCTGGTGGACCCCTGCCATAAACAAGCTATACAATAGAAGGAGGAAACTAGTACAGAAAAGAGTAAAATCCCAAGAAGGGAAGACATCCCTGATCAGTATCAGCAAGAAACTACAATCCCTCATAAAATCGTCCAAGGCGAGCTTTGAAAGAAAACTTGTCAAGGACTCCAAAGATAACCACAAGACATTCTTTAGTTATAAAATCAAAAAAGAGGCCAGCACCAAGGATGATGACTCGGTTTACTCTGAGTATAAAAAATCAGACCGGTTTCAGCACATTTGCCTTCATCAGTGATTACCATATAGCTAGGTCAGTCATGCATTTATATATCCAGCATTAATTATCAATTAATCAATAAGACATTTAAAGGCACAGTAAAAAATATGCATCCCTATACATCATGAAAAAAATCATGAAAGAATTTTTAAGGGAGTGAATTTTTAAAGTTACAAATGGTCATTAAGACCCAGGGAAAATAAAGCTCCCAACTTGACTATCCAATTTTTTTCTTTTTCATTCAATAAGCTGTGCCAACCCAATTTTAGAGATTTGTCACCCCATATTTTGTCAATGATACAAAAGTGGAATACCACTGATTTGTGGGTGCATACATGTCTGTAAAGTGCATTGGTAATGCGTTTGTTCCTGATGTCGCCTAAATTCTCTGACAACCTAATTCTAAATGGCCTAGAAGTCTGCCCAACATAAAATGAAGAGCAAGGACAGCTAGCTAAATAGACCACCCAGTCCATACTACAATTTGCAAAATGTTTGATCCTGTATACAAATTTGGTATTTTTACTGGTAAACTCCTTAGATTTTAACATATGTTTACAAAAAGAGCAATGCCCACAGGAGAATGATCCAATCAATTTCTCTCCTGTGAGTGTTAGTTGATCCCGCATAGCGTCCCTTTCTGTCCTAGATTTATAATGGTTAAGGGAAGATCCTAACGTTCTACCTCTACGATATGAGAACTTACTTTCATCTGGAGTTTACCAGTAAAAATGCCAAATTTGTATACATACTTATGCTGGGTATATATTTACACAGTATGTTGGGGAAAACTATTTAAAATTGTCTATAATTCAAATAACACAGCTTGTATTTTACAGGCATTTGAGATATATATGCTTCACAATAGTGTGTAGGGATTGCATTTCTTGATAATATTGTACATATGGTGCAATTTATATCTATATAACAGCCTGGGTTGAATCTGTTGAAGAATACAACCATTATTACATCAGGGGACACTATTGCAACCATTTATGATGTTATAGTTTGTTACAGGGTGATGTACATATACTGTTTTGTGTTAAACATAACAACACAGTTTAAATGAATGGTTGGGTCGTGTTAGAATAGATATTTTTTTCTACTAATAGTTTAAGTGAACCCACTGGCATTTTTTCTTTGTCAGTTAGGGTGGCATGTTTTTTAACACTGTTTCATTTTTGGCTGCCTAGAGTATAAGTTCCACATTTTCTAACATTAATCTGAGGTGTATTCAATATGGATTTGGTAACCATTTTGCAAGGGTTATCAGCGGACTAAAATGATCTTCAGCTGTTTGGTAGCCACACAGATAATACTAATACCAGCATAAGTGAAGTTAGGGATCCTAATGATTTATGTAAGAGCCTTTTTTTCAAACTGACCAAAAGCATGACAAATGTACACAGTTCAGTTTCGCATCTTAAACTATTCAAAGCCTATACTGTTAAAAACATAACCCCTAGATGTCTTAGAATCAGGGTGCAACCTCATGTTAACAACCCTGATGATATGTTAATTGAGAAATGGGCACAAGCGCAGCATGATGGAACCATGTCTTTTGTCAGGATATTGTCCTCTTTTTATGAATGTTCAATCCAGACAAATATAATAGAAACCCGACAGATTTGTGAAGAAATTAAGGCATATGAGGGTCAGACCTAGTATCAGGAATGTCTTCACAAACTATCTAAAGATTAACTTGTGATGGAAAAAAACTTCAGAAGCAAAAAATTGCATAAGTTTCAAAGAAATTTGAGGGACTATGAGCAAGGTAAACCTTTTGGATTTAGACAAAATGTTACCTTTTCAGATGGGGAACGTAGCAGGGCTAGGCCAAAGAGAAAGAGACCTAGATCGATATTAAGGAAATCCAAAACAGACTACAGCAGTACCTCAGGGGAGGAGTCCGCTGTAACTGTCATGGAAAAAAATGCTTGCTCAGGTGTCCCCAGCTTATAAGAAACAGAAAAATGTTGCAGCCCCTTTAGATCTGGGGCACACAGTGGTGGGAAAAACCATCACAAATGTAGAAAATCTGGAAACATTGCTGCAAATGATGATTCCCAAATAGCTGAACAGTCAAATGTATTGAATATTTCTTCTGTAGTACTATCTGAAACCGCAATTAAACTCCTTAACAAAGGATTAACATACGCTCCTGGCTTTTATGTTCACGAGGATAGCATGGTTAAAGATGTGTCATTTTGTCGGCTGTTAAATCTAAAACTGTTTTTTTGGTCAACAGGAGAATTCTCAATCATCTACTGATTTCAGATTTAAAAACTCAGTTTTTCAGCCCCCGATGGATAAACATGTTGCAGTATTTCAAAAATCTATTCTCAAAGATTTACATTTTCATGGGTATAAAACTCATATGTTGGGTCACAACTTGTCAGGGGCTGAACAAATAGCTCTTCAGGAACTGAGAAATAACCACAATATAGTCATTATTCCAGCTGAAAAGGGAGGAGCAGTTGTTGTTATGGACATGGACTACTGTTTATCAGAGGCGTACAGACAACTTAAGAATGGTAAACATTATATGCCAATGCCTCTTGATCCAACTGACCATTTTAAAAAGGAAATTGATTCCTTCTTGGAATTGGCTGCTGAGGAAGGGATTATTAGTGTATCAGTTTCACAACATCTCAAAGTGGAAGATACTCAGAGACAGATACTTTATTTGCTACCAAAAATGCATAAAAATTTGCAGAAACCACCTGGTAGACCAATAGTATCTGGTATGGGCTCACTTATGGAACCCTTATCAGAATTTCATACTAAGTACTTACAGCCACTTCTCAAAATGGTTAGGTCTAGGCTCAAAGACACAACTGAAGTCCTTAGAATCCTAAGTGATACGCAATTGGAACCAGGATGGATTATGTGTACATTGGATGTTACAGCCCTTTACACAAACATTCCACATTGGGCTGGGCTTGAGGATCTTGAATACTGGCTCCAAAAAGCAAACCTTTATCCTCCTGGTTTCAATACATTGTTAGTCTGTATGGCAGATCATGTCCTTACAAAAAACATCTTCTACTTTCAGAAGGAATGTTCTTTGCAGGTGCGAGGTACGGTTATGGGGGCATCCTTTGCCCCCATTTATGAGGATCTCTTTATTGGTTACTTGGAAGAATTCCTTATATATGATGAGCTACATAATATTTTTTTGGGTGAGATGGATATTTGGTGGCGATACCTGGACAAATGTTGGTTAGCTTGGCGGGCAGACACAGAATATCTTTTGGAGTTTGTTCAATACCTCAACGACAATAAGTGGGGTATTGAATTTACACTTAACATGCACCGTCAGCAAATTCATTTTCTGGATGTTGAGATTTGTAGAAATACATATAATATACTGACTGTCGACCCAGGTATTCCAAACATATCCACAATATAACAGTCTTCTTGAAGCTATGAGCCTATGTCCTGATAACATCATTAGGAATATTCCCAAGTCCCAATTCCTTCATATCAAAAGGATTTGCTCCTCCCAGAATGACTATGAACATCACAAAAATTACTTAATACACAGATTTAAGGTGAGAGGCTATAAACCTGGACATATTATAACAGCCAGTAACTGGGCCATGGGGCAGGATAGGACATAATTATTGAAATATCATGGAAAAACATCACCATCACAAAATATTCATAGATTTACAACCACATATGGTAGGAATATTCAAGCCATTAGAAATGCAATTAACAAAAACTGGAATATTCTCATGGCAAATGAGGAACTATCCAATCTCCTTCCAGATGAATGTAAGTTCTCATATCTTAGAGGTAGAACGTTAGGATCTTAGTTTAACCATTATAAATCTAGGACAGAAAGGAGCCCTATGCAGGATCAACTAACTATCACAGGAGAGAAATTGATTGGATCATTCTCCTGTGGGCATTGCTCTTTTTGTAAGCATATGTTAAAATCTAAAGTGTTTACTAGTAAAAATAGCAAATTTGTATACAGGATCAAACATTTTGCAAATTGTAGTATGGACTGGGTGGTCTATTTACTACCTGTTCTTGCTCTTCATTTTATGTTGGGCAGAATTCTAGGCCATTTAGAATTAGGATGTCAGAGCATTTAGGCGACATCAGGAACAAATGCATGACCAATGCACTTTACAGACATGTATGCACCCACAAATCAGGGGTATTCCACTTTTGCATCATTGACAAAATATGGGGTGACAGATCTCTAAAATTGGGTTGGCACAGCTTATTGAATGAAAAAGAAAAAATTTGGATAGTCAAGTTGGGGGGTTTATTTTCCCTGGGACTTAATGACGATTTGTAACTTTTTAAAAATGCACTGCCTTAAAAAATTCTTTCATGATTTTTTTTCATGATGTATAGGGATGCATATTTCTTTACTGTGCCTTTAAATGTCTTATTGATTAATTGATAATTAATGCTGGATATATAAATGTATGACTGACCTAGCTATATGGTAATCACTGATGAAGGCAAATGTGCTGAAACCGGTCTGAATTTTTATACTCAGAATAAGTCATCATTCTTGGTGCTGGCCTCTTTTTTGTATTTGTGCTTATTTTTTTGGCCTTTTGCACCTGCCCTACATGCAAAACCTCTCTTTGGATTGATTTTTTAGCTATGTCAAGAATCTAAGTGGCAATGCTTAGATCTGCTCAGAGTTAGTGCAGAATGGCACAAAATACACTGAACCAACCGATATTGCCAACATTCTGGCAGACAAGTTCAGTGCAAACTTCACCCCCCTCTCACCCCCAAAAGAGCCCATATCCATACCAGAAGAATGTAGAGTCCCTGAAATCGCAGACACTCAGGTTAAAATAGCTCTCTCCAAAGCCAAAAACACAGCATCAATGGGACCGGATAGTGTCCCAGGCTGCGTCCTACACAAGCTCAAAGACAAATTAACCCCTCATCTAAACACACTGTTCAAACTCAGCCTCTCCACCGGCTATGTGCCCATAAAGTGGTGCACAGCAACAGTTATTCTGCTCCACAAAGGTGGAACCACAACAAACCCCGGGAACTATCGCCCTATAAGCCTGACTAGCTTGGACTGCAAGGCTATTATGTGCATCATCATGGAACTCATTAACAGAGACATTGGGGACATCCAAACACTGGAACCTACCCAGTTCGGCTTTGTTAAGGGCAAATCATGCCTCCTAAACCTGGTGGACTTCTTTGAGACAGTTACCAAGGCTATAGACGAGGGAAAGGTGGTACACACAGCCTACCTAGACCTCGCAAAGGCCTTCAACAGCATTCCCCATTCTGGTATTATAGACAAGCTCACCAGCCTGAACATAAATCCCTATATCACAAGATGGGTTGCCAACTGGCTCATGGACAGAACCCACATGGTTAGAGTTGGGGGAGCAAGGTCTGTCTCTAAACTGGTTACAAGTCGCATTCCCCAGGGCTCAGTCCTAGGACCCCTCCTGTTCGGCATATATATCTCAGAGGTACAGACAAGCACAGGAGGACTATGGCTGACCAAGTTCACAGACGACTGCAAACTAAGACTATAATTGGCTCACCAACTGACACAGACATCCTCCAAAAGAGTCTCACTGAGACGGATACCTGGTGTCAAAATCATGGCCTCAAGCTAAATGCCAAAAAGTGCATAGTTATTCCCTTTGGAAATAACAAAGTACCCACAAACTACCACATAGGTGGTAGTCCCCTAAATACGGAAAACATAATAAGGGATCTGGGGACCCAAGTAGATAGTAATCTCTCCTTTGATAATCACATTGCCAAAGTGGTAAGAAAATCCTTCTATATGGCCCACCTAATCACAAAAGGGTTTGCATCCAGATCAAAAAAGGTCATTGTGCCCCTCCACTCATCACTCATCAGACCCATCATAGAGTACAATGCCCCATTTGGGATGCACCTTACAAGACACCTGCAGCAGCTGGAAAGACCACAGAAGTACCTCACCAAGAGGATCACTGGCCTCAAACAGATGCCCTATGCAACTCAACTGAAGAAACTCCAGCTGTACTCGGTTGCATACCGCCTGCTCAGAGGTGATCTCTGCCTGACATATAAGGCCATGCACAACCCAGAATTAATGGACATGCTCCACCTAAAGAAAACCTTATCCCCTCGAGTCACATGCTCTAGGGATCTAAACCTCACCACAACAATAAATAGGACATGCTGGAGGGATAGATTCCTGTCCCAGAGACTTCCCATGCTTTGGAACAAGATTGCAGTCTACATTAGGCAGTGCTCCTTGCTAGCACTCTTCAAGAGAAACCTGGATGAGTGGATGGGAAACCAAAAGTTTACCCTGGGGATCACTTCAGTGGGTCTGCTGGACAGAGGTACAGGGAACTAATCTAAGGGGGCTGCGAAAGCCAACACATTCTGCCTAGGCTTATAAATGCTTTCAGGCAGATAGCCTAGTACCTACCTATGAACCTATGAACATTAGGAAAATAAAATACAGAGATTCAAACCCTCTACCTCTGCCACAGGATGCCAAAGCTTTGGTCCTCTTCTTAGTTATATTTGTTAATAATGAGTTAAAACTGGAACTTCAGTTTTTAAATACATTTTAATGGACAGTGGCATTTGGCTGTTCTATATTAGATTGTCAAAGTATTCTTTCATCGACAGATTATTCATCGACCCCTATCCATCGAAACTAACTTTAGCAAACATCAAAACTTTTTACAAGGCAAGTAAACAATTGGCCAAAACCACAACTTTGCCCTTTTCCCCACTGTAGTGCGATCTCAGAGTTAGTATATATAGTTAGAGAGGGTGTGGGGGACACAGCCCCCATATTGGGGGTGTGGGGGTGAACCCCCCTCACTTGGGTGGGTTTGAATTAATGCAATGTGTGTTTCGGTGGGGTATTGGTAATTGGTTACTTACCTATTAAAAATTTCAATTTTCGCTGAAGTTAGTTTCCATGGATAGGGGTTGATGAATAAGCCTTCGATGAAAGAAGAATTTGATGATCCAATATAGACCTATTTGGCTACCATATCTCAGCTGCCCTTATAAGCATCTGATACACATTTTAGGCAAGTATGCCATAATATGGTGTGTAAAGTCTATTGATGTTAATTAGGCATATACAGATGAAGACTGCTAAGAGATTAATACTAATAAGTAGATGGATTTATAGCACAAGGGTTACCATGAAACTGGTGAGTGTGTGTGTGTGCGCGTGTGTGTGTGTGTGTGTGTGTGTGTGTGTGTGTGTGTGTGTGTGTGTGTGTGTGTGTGTGTGTGTCTGTGTGAGGTATCCATTTGAAATTATTTGCATAACATAAAGATACTAGTTTGTGCTGTATAGCATAATTCAAGTAAATGAAATATGATGGCCTCATAACTGAGATATCTATCTTCTATTAAGATGAACATTAAGCGTATTAGTAACTTAATGTGGATTGTCTTGTTTAAGTTGTTGAAACTTAAACAAACAGCAAATAAACTATCAGAAAAAAATTAAAACAATAGATTCTAAAGCCTACATAGGGACACAGGGCTGTCTCTTTCTCTTTGACACTAGTTTTTGTTTAAAAATGAAATGAGTACTCATTTTGCTGCTTTATTTATTTAACATTTGTAAACTGGGAAAGTCCGACTTGGAATGAAACGAATTTTCAGCAAAGGCCCGGGGAGACAAGCTCCAGATGCATTTCTTTGTAATATAGGAGGAAACCAGAGTACCCATAGGACACCCACACGAACGCAGGAAGGGCATGCAGACTCTGCACAGAAGGCACCGCAGCTGAGAAGCAAACCAGAGAACCTCTTGCTGTGAAGTGACAACACAATCACTGCACCACTGCACTGTTCAGGATGTGGCTTAAGCTTTGAAGTAGATTTGTTATGAGATATTCAAGATAGGGTCTATATCACATAGTCAAAGTTTAATACCTTCGAACACGGAATGTTCGAACCATCCTGTTCGAAGTTAAAAAACTTCTACTATGGATAAAAAAACAAACAAAAAAAGAAAACAAAACAAAATAATCAGTTGTAAGCAGTGGGGCAAGCCCCCCTGCACCCCCCATGTGGGGGGCTGTGCCCACCCCACCCCCCCGCTACTTACATATACCAACTCTGTGATCGCACCACATTGAACAAAACAGAAACCTCCCCTTATGGAGATTTCCGTTGAAACGCTCGTACTTCTGCAAATTCGAACTTATGGTCTCGACCATATGAGGTTCGAACTTGCAGAAGTTCGACTATCTGATAGGAACCCTCAAGATAGATGCTGTCTCCATGATATTTAGCCACATTATGATAGCACTTTTAGCTAAAATTTATTTACTTATTTATTTGCTATTTGGCATCCGGATAGGATATTCAAGGAACTACTCAGGGCTCTAGCACCCCAAGAAGAGGAGTAAATAGGTGGAGCTGAAGAAGAATGGCAGCGCCTAAAAACAGCATGTGTCAGGACTACAGAAAAGATATGTGGCTGAGCCAGGTATGGAAATAAGGTACATAAGGAGAGCTGGTGGTGGAATGCAGAAGTCCAGGAAGTTATCAAAAGAATGAAGGAGTGCAGGAAGATGTGGGAGACAGAAAAGACTGACCAGGCTAGGAAGAACTATTGGTTGTCTAACAAAGAAGCTAAGAAAGAAGTTGCAGTAGCAAAGAATAGTGCATTGGAGGCACTGTACTAACTTCTGGAAAGTGACTCAGTAAGGGGCACAAAGAAACTATATCAGATTGCAAGGCAAAGACAGAAAGATAAAGAAGATAGTCAGACACCCTTCATAAGAGATGCCAGCAACAACCTGCTCACCAGTCCAGGGGACATCAAAGGCAGATGGAAGAAGTATTTCCACCAGCTTCTGAATGAAGAAAACCCCACAGAAGCTGTACTGCCCCCAAAACAGCCTACAATGAGAGAAGAAGAGGAGCCCACCCTAGAAGAAGTAAGAACAGCACTAAGGAGGATGAAGTCAGGGAAAGCAGCAGGCTCAGATGAGGTCACAGCAGATATGATAAAGATGCTGGGTGAGATAGGGTATAAATGGCTCCTGAGGGTACTAATAGCAGTGTGGAGAGAAAGATGTATCTCAGATGACTGGAGAATAAGCATACTCATGCCAGTGTACAAGAACAAAGGGGACATCCACTACTGTGGGCAGTACAGAGGCATCAAACTTCTGTCACATTGCATAAAAGTTCTGGAGAGGGTGATTGATAAATGGATACGCAGAGTAGTAGAATGTAAGAGGAGAGATGAGCAATTCAGATCAGGATGCAGCACAATTGACCCGATGTTTGCATTGAGAGAGATACTTGAGAAGAAGCTTGATATGAAGAGAGAGTCCAACTGGGCATTCCTAGATTTGGAGAAAACATATGACAAGGTCCCAAGAAAGCTGATCTGGGCAGTACTGTTGCAGTTTGAAGTCCCAGAAACACAGGTAGAATTAGTGCAGGCTATGTACGAGGACCCAATGACTCAAGTATGAACAATGTTCGGCCTCACAGAGAGGTTCCCAGTGGGAGTGGGTGTACATCAGGGTTTAGCTTTGAGCCTACTGCTGTTCATACTGGTGATGGACTACATTAGCAAGCAGGTTAGAGGGGGCAGATCAACAAAGCTGCTGTATGCAGATGATGTGGCAGTACAGGCAGGCTCTGAGCTAGAACTTCAGCAAAGGATAGGAGAATGGAATGCAAATCTGAAGACACATGGGATGAAACTAAACACAGATAAGACGGTGGTAATGGCAGCAAATTGGGGAAATCAGACAAAGCTGAGAATAGAGAAAGAAGGGAAGATAGTGGAACAGGTAAACAGCTTTAGGTATCTGGGTGGGGTAGTTGAGGAGAAGAGTAGTCTGAATGAAGAAGTCAAAAACAGTATCAGAGGGGCTGCAGCCAACTGGCATAGAATATCAGGTGTAGTCTATGACAGAAGAATGCCAAAGAAGCTGAAAAGTAAGGTGTACAAGACAGTGGTGTGACCAGTAGTACTGTTTGGTACAGAAACTTGGGCAGTAAAGGCAGAACAGTTTAAGAAGCTAGAGGCGATGGAAATGAAGTGTCTGAAAAAGGTGGTAGGATGCACACTGTGAGACAGAAAAGGAAATGAGGACATAAGATCAAAAGCCAAAGGAGCTCCAATTGCAGGAAAGATCAAAGAGAACAGATTATGGTGGTTTGGTCACATGTGTAGAAAAGCAGAAGACAATCTCGTGAGGAAGATTTTGGACAAACAGGAAGAAGGTAAGAGGAAGCAAGGATGTCCAGCACAGAGGTGGATGGATTGTGTGAAAGAAGATCTGTAACAGTCAGGCATGAGTGTTGAAGAAGGCAGGAGGGTGGCACTGAATCGAGAGAGTTGGTGACAGTTAACACGATACCCTGACCCCATGTAGAAAAATCAGAAACAAGGGCACTGATGATAATGATGATGATGATCCAGATAGGTGGCCTGGTCTGAAGACTCTGTTCATCCATGGTCCAGGAAAGGCAAGAGGACAGCTTTGCAAGACAAATCATTGATAGGCATTTATCCACAGAGAAAATGATTGGAGTAGAATTGTGCATCAGAAAGCCAACACCAATTAGGAGATGACGGACTGGCTAAGAGCAGGAGTGTGTTTGAATTGCTGAATAGCATTGCTAATTCACTGCTCCTAAAACATTTGCATGCAACATCATTATGAGATGGTCAGATAGAATCTATTTGAACTAGTGATGACCTTATTTACACATTATTTCAGAAGAATTTTTGTTCCATGAAGATGGACCTAGTCTGGAGAAGGCAGGCTGTCTCAAAAAAACTGTTTTAAAAGGATATATACTGACAGAGATGATGTCTTCTTGGGAGCATCTTTGGCAGTATACTTTTTTCATAAAGTGGAGTTTTCTTTTCAAGGTAGGAGAATATCCCTCTTCTGATATTTTATATAACAGAGTCCCTACAAGATAGGTTGACTTTTTATTAAGTATAAGTCACTACAGCTTCTGTAGAAGCCTGCAGCAGTGAGAGTGAGAGTCTATGAGTAGAATAACTCTGCAGATTTTGTTTTCCATATTCTGTAATCCTTGTGTATTCTAGGCAGTGATGGTGGAATGTATTCATTTTGGGGTGAAGGATATTTTTAGCCAAGGCTGTTTTAGGTATTGGAGAGAGTAGATGGGACATTTCATAGTAGAGTTTCTTTTGAGGAAGATGTTTTAATCATTCTGCTAGTGGAGATAGAGAAATTAGAGAGCAATCAGGGGTAATACGTAAGCATTTGTACTCAAAGTCTCAAACATATAGGGATATGTATTGCTTTTATTGTTTGTAATAGAAATATCTGGTAGTTGGGGAGATTATAGCATAACATTAGTTGTATTGTGGTTAATCAGAAGCGTATTAGGATCAGCCCATGTTATAGGAAAGAGATGGATTGTTGAAGGTGATTTTTAAAACTGCATGGGAATTTATTTACTCGAAGTAGAGAATATTATCCTTATATAATATGACATCTAATGCTGGAAGATTTTCAGAGGAGACACTAATAAAGCAATAGAATAGTATGGATTCTATAATTAAGCCTTGTTGGTCCCTGTTTTAATTGTGTCATAGGTAGATAGATGATTGTTAGAATGGACTTTACATCTCTTATTCTCAAGACAACTTTGGACCAATTAATACTATTTTGACTGAAGTTAAATGTTGCTAACTTAGAGAGAAGCAAGCTGTGATTAACTGCCAAGTCAAGTCTACAAGTATTCTGGCTGCAAATAGTCTATCACTGATGTTACTTCATTAACGTGTCTGGAACAGTCTGCAGAACATAAACTATTGAGTGTTACAGTTTCTTCTTCCACTGATTGGCAATCACTGCATTAGTGAAAAAAATGCCTTAGTAGTTTTTTGACTAAATTATTTTTTTATTAATGTATTTATTTGCATGGTTATTTTATATTCAATAAATAGCACCAGAAGGCAATGAAATTAAAGTAAATAAATAGATGGAATGGCTGCCGCCATAACTTGTAGACAAATTTTTGTTAATGCTTAACTGCAATCACCACATTTTCATCCTAATCAAAAGGACTTCATTATGATGACTTCACATCAACACTAAATGGAATAAATAAAGTGAGCAAACACACACTATTTTTTCCAATGTTCTGATTATTTGCATTTTGTTTGCTTTTTATTTGACTTGGGTGAGATATTTGCAAGTTTATTTGGATTAGTTCATACCCACAAAGTAGTCGGTCTTAAGACAAACTGTTCTAGTGGAAATCATCGCTTGCTCTTCATGATAATACATTTTCTTTACCTTCTATTTCATTATTTATCATTTGAATGTCAGACTTTGTAAAGCCTGTATTGGCTTAAACTAAATTTGGATGGCAACATACGACACATCATTATTAATACATAGTACCACTTATGATAGTGAGACATTTGCATATCACATTTCTCTGAAATGTGTATGTTATTTCTCAACAGGAACATTTACCAGTACAGATCTGGATGTCATTCAGTGCCCTTGGTTATAAGTCATCACTTGATGTTGGCTATAAAGGTTTGTGGCATCATCGGATTGTATGTCACCCTATATAACCTGCTGGATTGCCAACTGGTTCACATATAGGATGCAGAAAATCAAAATAGGAGAAGTTACCCCTACAAAGGGACCAGTCACCAGTGGAGTCCCCCAGGGTTCTGTGCTGGGATCTCTCCTGTTTGGCATCCACTTTTCTGATGTAAAAGCAAATAACAAAGGGCTTTGGCTGGCTAAGTTGCAGATGACTGCAAGCTAATGATAGTCATTGATCTCCAAATGACTTAGCCATCTTGAAGGAAGGTTTGTCTCAAATAACTAGCTGGTTCCAAAATCATGGACTGAAATTAAATGCCGAAATATGCATCATGGTATTCTTTGGGAATTTATCTACTCCAGGGAGCTACAACATTGACAATACACTCCTAAGATTTGACCCAATTATTTGGGATTTTGGAACTTATGTAGACACCTAACGTTTGACATGTCCATTGTTGTAAGAATGTACTTCTATATTGTCAAACACCTTTGTGAAAGGAAATGGCTCTATGGCTTAAACAAGTAAGAGTACTGTTCGTGATTTACTATCAATGTCAGGCAATCCCTTGCTGGCTCAAATGATGATTTTAAATGAAACAAATATGGGAACCACTCCTTGGATTGATAATAGCTTGGACAGTTTGACTACCAAACTTGAAAGGAAAGTCCAAACATATAAGAAGCTCCAATGGCAGTGGCTGAGCCTTTCAGCTTATTTGGAGCTTAACGTAGTGCTGAGAGGACTGCATGTACTAAAAATGCCAGCATATGCGAATGCATATCCAGAATTGCTAAAAAATGGCAACAGATGAATTTAAAATTAAGTGTGGATTACATGGTTTTGATGAATCAATTTTTTGTGAATATAGAAGCAAGGTGTCTGATGAAATTATTAATCTTGAAAATGAGATAGCTAGTTCCTCAGTGTTTGGCCATTCTTCTTTATACCAACAAATGCTTGATAGACTTAATGTTTTAGAGAAAAGGCTTGAGGCCACAAAACAACATAAACTACACAGAGATATAAATGATTTTAACCTGGGTCATATCTTTTCTTGGCCAAAGGATTTTAATATATTAAAAAATAATTCAAATAATCATATGATAAGGGGTGCAATGTATGGATTAGACATTTATTATTGTTAATCAACCTTTAACCAATGAATGATCTACAACCATTAAATTGTCCAATGGTACTGAAGGGCAGACACCTAGTATGAATATCTCTGCAATGGCATCTCCTATATTCCACCAGACCAATGAAGATATGCAGGTCCAGGCAGCAAGTGAGTTGACCAATCATCAGGCGGACAATGACCAATTAATGAAACAGAACTGTTCTACGGCATATGCTTCTCTAATAGCAAACACTACCTTATCGGAATCCATAAGTATACCCTCAACATCGCAGAATGGTGAGTTGTTTTCCAAATTAACAAGACCCATAGTGGCGAAGCTACAGGAAAAAGTAGAAGTAAAGTGCGGAAATGACTGCAATATCAAAGCCAATTGCAACAACGGATGAATTCAAATGGAATGAAGAAGAAGAACAACAGTCTATTACCTTACAACAAGCAAGCCCGCAGATAATAAAATGTAAGCATGTAGGTTGTGAATCTATCAGACTTTAATTTATCAGTGGCCAGTGAGAGCTTACTCAATAAAGGTCTGCAGTTTATACCAACTAAGAAAGACACTGTTGTTGATGCGATAACTGATTTAAGAATTTTTATTAGAAATGTAAGCTTAAAATTAACTTTTAAAGATGCAGAAAATGAGCGGATAAACTTACATAGAAAGTCATGTACTTTTATTGCTAATAATTGTCCAATTCTGAATGCATTTATGCTTGTTTGTGAAGATGATCTGAGACAATTGCACGGAAAAATAGCAAGTAGAATGAGAAAAATATTTAATGTAACTTATGAGGAACATAAAGCACTCACTGAATTATGTGAAAGTAATAATATAGTAATTAAACAAGCAGATAAAGGGGGTGCAATAGTTCTTTTTAATAAGTTGGAGTATATTCATTTAATGAATGATTGTTTTAATTGGATGGGATAACCTTTAAACTAATTAGCTTTTTTGAAATTAAGAAGCATATCACAGATGTTAATATGTTTATCTATGACTTGCAATTACAAGGTGATATCTCACTGGACCTTTAAAATTATTTAACAGTTTCATGTCCAATAGTTCCAATGATATATGGTATCCCAAAATTGCACAAACCTATAACTAAACCACCAATGAGACCCATCGTCTTAGGGAGAGGGTGGGTGACAGAACCTCTATCTATTTATATGCAGAACACCTTAAGTAAATATCTAACCCTTTGTCCCAGTTATATAAGGGATATAGGAGATATTTTTGATGAAGCTGTATAGGTGGTATAGGAACAATGTTGAGAATGAATATATTGTGGTTACACTTGACATAAACTCACTTTTTACCATAATTTTGAATAATTATGGTGTTAATGCTCTACATGAGTTTTTCTGTAAAAATACTGACATGACTGGTAGAGCAGTAGAAAATATTTGTAGCTTTACTGAAATTGTTTTAACTTAGAACATCTTTTTGTTTAATGGTCAGCCATTTCAGCAGATAGCAGGAGTAGCCATGGGGACTCCCATGGCTAATACATATGCAAATATTGTGTTAAATCAGTGAGAATGTGAAAATATAAATAATTCTGCTAACCCATTCAAACAAAATGTTTTGTTTTATCAATGTTTTGTAGATGACAGCTTTATTATTTAGAAAAGGAGTGAACATCTACTTGATTTTGTTGAATATCTGAATAATACCACGTTTCTTAAATTCAGAAAATGGATTTTTCTTATATCAGCATTTCATATCTTGATGTTCAATTATATACATAATCTAATATGTTAAAAACTTGCGTATATAGAAAAGAAGTTCAGGTGAATAAGTATATACATGCTAAAAGTATGCATGCCAGACATATTTTTCGTGGTATAATTAAAAGGCAATTTTTGAGGGTAAGCAGACTTAATATGGATGAAACTAGATGTAAGGAACAAATGGAACAGTTGGCTGATGAGTTTAATAACAGAGGCTATGATAAAGATTTGGTTCTAAATGTAATGAAAGATGTATTAGATAATACATTACAAATTGCTCCCCCGTTTTTTGGTGAGGTAATACAGCATGAATCCTTAGCTAGTAATGCATCTAGTTTACTTAGATATGTCACCACTTATAACAGCAAGATGAGACAGGTTGAAAATATCATATGGAAGAATTGGCGAATATTGACATCTATGCCTATGTTATCAGCCCTTTTAGATGATAAACCAAAGTTTGCATACAGAATTAGTATGCGTTTAAAGAGACAATTATGTTACAAAGACTTTAGTGTTAATATAACTATTCCATTAGCAAGTAAATGTGGAACATTTCCTTGCCATAATTTCAGTTGTAGAAATATTTGTGATAAAGTAGAATCTCAACATCCTCTAGCAAAAGAAAGATATGAAATTAAATGTCAAGCAACATGTAATATTACTGCAATAGTCTATTTATTGACATTCATAGAATGTGAATGTTTTTATGTGGGTAAATGCTCAAGGCGGCTAAAAGATTGCATTATTGAGCATAAATCTGACATCAGAAGACGCATAATAGCTAATGCTTTAACCAAACATGTTATAGATAGGGGTTTATCACATGATTTTAGGTTTAAGGTTTTAGAAGTATATAGAAATCTGAGAGGAGGGGATATAAATAACAAACCTGAAATAGCAGAGCATAGGTGGATTATTAGATTAGAAGCGGATAAGCATCCTAGGCTTAATAACATGGTAACAATAAAACCAATATTGGTTGGTAAACAAACAATATAAATAAGTATAATAAAAAAAATGATATATGAAACATATATACATTTTTATATGTTTTATATGTTTTTATGAAAGTGTGCTCTATTATATGAGATTAGTAATTATATAATACTATTTATGCTACTAATTATTTGTTTGTTACTATTGGTTGGCTGTGTCATGTGCTGTGTTTCATTAAGATACAAGAAAAATGTTTTAAAAGTGTTCTGAATACTGATGAAGGGTGTTTCCCGAAAGCTTTATTTTATGTGAAATAAATTAAGCATTTCTACTTGATTGTACTTTGTTTTGTTATTGTACTTCTATATTGCACAGCTTATAAACAAAGTGATTGTGTCAATATCTGCAGATGTCATTGTCCCCCTTTACTCAACTATTGGAACAACTGCCACTATACTCAGTATTCTAGAAACTGCTAAGTGGTGACCAGTGTCTGGCATACAAGGCATCTTCTTGCCCAACACTGATTCATTTGCTGCACATCAGTACATCAAACGGCAGGAAGAATACACGGTCAAGGGATCTAAACCTCTTCTGCAACATCATTTGAATGGCTTCTCAGGTTAAGTATGTTTCAAAGGACACCACTGCTGGTGGATTATTAGATTAGAAGCGGATAAGCATCCTAGGCTTAATAACATGGTAACAATAAAACCAATATTGGTTGGTAAACAAACAATATAAATAAGTATAATAAAAAAAATGATATATGAAACATATATACATTTTTATATGTTTTATATGTTTTTATGAAAGTGTGCTCTATTATATGAGATTAGTAATTATATAATACTATTTATGCTACTAATTATTTGTTTGTTACTATTGGTTGGCTGTGTCATGTGCTGTGTTTCATTAAGATACAAGAAAAATGTTTTAAAAGTGTTCTGAATACTGATGAAGGGTGTTTCCCGAAAGCTTTATTTTATGTGAAATAAATTAAGCATTTCTACTTGATTGTACTTTGTTTTGTTATTGTACTTCTATATTGCACAGCTTATAAACAAAGTGATTGTGTCAATATCTGCAGATATCATTGTCCCCCTTTACTCAACTATTGGAACAACTGCCACTATACTCAGTATTCTAGAAACTGCTAAGTGATGACCAGTGTCTGGCATACAAGGCATCTTCTTGCCCAACACTGATTCATTTGCCGCACATCAGTACATCAAACGGCAGGAAGAATACACGGTCAAGGGATCTAAACCTCTTCTGCAACATCATTTGAATGGCTTCTCAGGTTAAGTATGTTTCAAAGGACACCACTGCTGGTGGATTATTAGATTAGAAGCGGATAAGCATCCTAGGCTTAATAACATGGTAACAATAAAACCAATATTGGTTGGTAAACAAACAATATAAATAAGTATAATAAAAAAAATGATATATGAAACATATATACATTTTTATATGTTTTATATGTTTTTATGAAAGTGTGCTCTATTATATGAGATTAGTAATTATATAATACTATTTATGCTACTAATTATTTGTTTGTTACTATTGGTTGGCTGTGTCATGTGCTGTGTTTCATTAAGATACAAGAAAAATGTTTTAAAAGTGTTCTGAATACTGATGAAGGGTGTTTCCCGAAAGCTTTATTTTATGTGAAATAAATTAAGCATTTCTACTTGATTGTACTTTGTTTTGTTATTGTACTTCTATATTGCACAGCTTATAAACAAAGTGATTGTGTCAATATCTGCAGATGTCATTGTCCTCCTTTACTCAACTATTGCAACAACTGCCACTATACTCAGTATTCTAGAAACTGCTAAGTGGTGACCAGTGTCTGGCATACAAGGTATCTTTTTGCCCAACACGGATTCATTTGCCGCACATCAGTACATCAAACGGCAGGTAGAATACACGGTCAAGGGATCTAAACCTCTTCTGCAACATCATTTGAATGGCTTCTCAGGTTAAGTATGTTTCAAAGGACACCACTGCTCTGGAGCAGATACCCTAGCCAAATATATCAACACTCATTCCTATTCATACTCAAATGCTACTTGTATCTATGGATGGGAAACAGAAAATTTACCCCAGAACTTCCCCTGTACTAATAATGGAAACAGACAGCTCCTAAATGCCTTATCCCATGCATGGGTTCCCTCAAATTATCTGTCATATGATCTCAGTGATCCTTATTAGGGGGTGATATATAAGTGTTGATCAGTGGATGGGTATGGTCAATTTGTAACCAAATGAGATAGGTTAATTTGAACACAAAAATGGAAAATGGTTAGGCTTAAAATGGCCTGCAAAGACAGCTAGCCAATTACCTAAGTATGAACCTATGACTGTAGTCCTTAAAGATCAATTCCTTAACTGTAAGAAAATGAATGCTGAATTCTAAGTTCCTGGAAAAAGTAAATTGCCTTAGAATGTCCAATGGTTACATGGAAATATATACATTTAATGTTATTACCAGGACAAGTCAGTCAAGGTCATGAATTTCATTTGGGTTTAATGTTCTAGTCTAGACATGCTATTATGTTTTCATTTTAGGGTGAAAAATATTAAAATCACATGTTGTATATCCAATGTCCTACATCATGGATAAAAAGGTATTTTTTTTCAATTAGCATTGGTTGTACGTATTTGCACTGAGCCATTCATGAAATGGTAGTGAATGTCAGTACTAATCAAATTGTTTTTTGAAATGAGAAAACTATTACTCCATTTTTCAATGCCGATTGAAAATGCTTAGTTTTTAATATTATTAATCACTAAATGTTAAAAAAGGTAATACAAGCGCATATGAATCTACTGATATGCAATAAATGAGTTTTGCCTTAATCTCTTGACATTTGCAAGCTTGCCTGAAAACGACTATACAAGTAACTCTCAGGAGTGGTGTTCTAAATTAGCCCATATTTCTAATCAATATAAACAAGCCACATGAGAAAAGAACTAAAAAGTAAACTATTTTTCTATCAGCACATAAAATAATACATACCACGCAGTTTCATTTTGTGAAAAACTTTTTTTTTACCTTATAGTTTTTTACTGTTTAATGAATGTATTTTATTCATATATTTATACTGCATACTCAACAAATATTATTTTCTTCCAATAAACAGTTCAGTAATTCTGGAAGTTGTGTTTTCAACTTATTTAATCTGCATAGAATGAAACATCTGAATTGAGTATGTGGACGTCAAGCTATAAAAACAGACAATGCAAATAGTGATCATGTAATGTTATATTATTAATTCTTTATTATTTGTACCACGTGATCTTTCTTTGCATTAATATGATTTAGCACTAGTCAATATGTGTAAGATGCGTGCTGTGTAGAAGCACCCATCCTACTGAAATGACCCTTCCAATAGGAAAAAAAAAACAAAGCACTTTCCTAAGTCAAATGCAAATACTTTTGATATTACTTGTGTAAAAAAGATGAACAAATATTCTGCGGGATTCATGAACAATTGTATAGTGTTCATGCCACTCCTCCAATCATAAGACTATAGCATCATAGGAGGTTAGTAGGCTATTGACCCAGACGTCATTTCAAGCCTAGCCATTTCATCCAAATGTAACACCCTAGATACTGTAGTCAATTCCCAGAATTGTATTTATTAATGACTGCCCATGTCCAGGAGGGTTGTGGGCATTATCCCCAGTAAGAATTTATGGTGCCCCATCCACTCATCCAGGTTCGTTTTGAACTGTGTCATAGAGGTGCTCTGCTTCACATGAATTGGCAACCTATTCCAAAGATGTGACAGTTGCTGGGAGACAAAGCTGTCCTTCCAGCATATCCTGTTCAAGTCACAGGCCATACTTAGGTCCCTGGAATAGGTAACTCCAGTCCCACTTGATTTACAGATGTGCAGCAAATTCATTAGGACTGAGTTGGAGATTGCTCTTTAAGCCAGGCATAAGTCTCTCCTAAGAAGTCTATACAATACTGAGTATAGTGACAGGAACTTTAGTCTGTCTGTGTAAGGCATGTGCTGAAGTCCCGTGATCTTTTTCATTAGAAATCTCTGAGGTCTCCCCAATTGATGCGGATGATTTGTATAGTACATGCCGAAAGGGGTTTTATACTCAATTATGGGCCTGATTACTGACTAGTATAGAGGAGTAAACCTACTTTGCTCTAGTGGTGATGCCTTGGCTAATCAAGTGTGCTACATAGAAAGCCTTCCTTACAACAGTAGACACATGGTGGTCAAAGTTAAGTTCACAGTGTACTTGTGATCCTAGATCTCTTACCACTTCCTAGGTACATATGCTATTGTTGTTAATTTGATAGTGTGAAGGGACATTGTTTTTACTGAAGGGAATGATGATGCATTTCTTTGCACTCAGTTTGAGACAGTGACTAAGAGACCAGTTGTTGGTCAGTGTAAGACGTTTCTGAAGTATACTGACATCATTTGGGGATTGAATAATTGCACCCAAATTTGCAGTCATCTGCAAACTTGGTCAGCCACAGCTCTTTACTTTTGGCCTGAACTTCTGAGAAGTATATACCAAACAGTAGGGGGCAGAACACTGACCTTTTTGGCACCCTCCTGGTGACAGGTCGGCTGGTTGATGTTGAATCACCCACTTTGGTAGTGTGTAACTGGTCTGTGAGCCAATTGGCAGCCCATTTTAAAACAAAGGGGTTTACATTCAGTTTGCTAAGTTTATCGGCAATGCCTTAGTGTGGGATTATGTCAAAGGCCTTTGTGAAGTCTAGGTATGCTGTGTGCACAGATTTGCCCTTGTCTATTGCCCAGGTCACATTTTCAAAGAAATCTACCAGGTTTAACAGGCAGGATCTGCCCTTTACGAAACTGAATTTGGTCAGATCCAGGGTTTGGAGGTTGCCTATGTCTTTATTTTTGAGGTCCATGATGATATGTTCCATGACTTTACAGATGAGGCTGGTCAGACTTATGGGTCTATAATTCCTTGGGTCTGTTGCTAAACCACCTTTATGGAGGGGAATAACTGATGCCATTCTCCATTTTGCAGGAAGAAAGACAATTGTTAGGCTGTGATTGAATAGGGTACTTAATGGTGATGCTAGCTCATGTTTTAGCTTGTTTAGAAGACAGCCTGGGATGTTGTTTTGTCCCATAGAGGCTGTGTTTTTTGCCTTAGACAAGGCTTTAATGACATGCTCTTTGGATATGATGGTGGGGTGGAAGTTGGGGACAAAGTTTGTGATAAGTTTGGAGGGGATAAGGGAGAGAAATGTTCACCAAATGTCTGCTAGTAAGTTTTTTATCTCTCAGTGTGTGTGATACCGTTAGTCACTAGTTCAGCACATGCTTGGGTCCTACCTTTTAAGCTACATATGTAGCTGTAAAGGCCTTATGATTATCCTTGGCTGTGATTGCTAAGTTTTTCTCAAAGTTACTCTTACAGGATTTGACACGCTATCTTATTTGCCTGTTGAGGCTGAGGAGGGTGCTTTTCCATTGTTGCAGCCTCACCTTTGTTTTCTGAGACAGCAGCTTTTTGCATTTGTTGTAAGTTTGTTGATGCTGGATGTCAACCAGGGTGACTTTTTTTTTTACTAGGGGCTCTGGCTTTTTATTTTCAACAGCCAAGTCTATATACTTACAAAAGTGATCGTACAGGGCTTTAGTGGAAGCTTTGATGCAGTTACCACTTCCATCTGGGTGTAGAGCTAGGAGGGTATAGTTTGCCTTGGTGAAGTTTTTTAGTCTGATTTCACCCTTTGTGAGTTCTGGTGTTAGTGCCAGTTTGAAGGTGACTGATTTGTGGTCAGATTTTACTAATGAGGGTCTGACAATTGCAGTGGTGCATCTGTTTGTCATGTTAGTGAGGACCAGATCTAGTAAGTTTGTTCCTCTTGTTGAGGTTTGAACAATTTGCTCCAGGGCATTTGAGTTAACAAAGTCAAGGGAATTTTGCTCTATTGACTTAGGGCTAGAGTAGGTTTCCCAGTTGATGGTGGGATAATTGAAATCCCCCATGACCAGAGTGTTTGGCAATATCTGGACTGATTCCAGTTTGGCCAACTAGACATTGTGCACATCATGATCCATGGAAAGGGATCTATGACTATCTATGACTTGCATAGGGGTCTTACCCACAGTAATCTGAACATCTGAACTCCATTGAGTTGTCCAATCTAACTGGCTGGAAGGTGAATTTATCTCTAATCTAGATAGAAACACCACCTCCTTTGTTTCTCACACGTTCATTTTGTGGTTTGAAGGTGTGGAAGGCATTGTAGCCTTGCAATGCTGACGTACTGTCTGAGGCTTTGAACCAGGGTTCTGTGACTGCACAGACATCTACATTCGCCAGTGATAGAAGTGCTTCTAGGGTGTGCAGATTTTGGTTTAAGCCAATACATATTTGATCAATTATGGTAAACCTATATTTAGCTATAGAATGTTCAATCACATGTTTATATAAACCATTGGACATACGTTTATTTCTCACATCACTCAAATGTTCAAATATCTGAGACTTGAATTGTCTCAAAGTTTGTCCCATATAAAATGCTTTACAAGTACATTCTACCAAGTATATTATCCATTCTGAAACACAATTAGCAAAACAATGAATATCAAGAACACAGGGGGTATTAGCAAGTGAAAATTATTTGGTTTTATTCACAAATTTGCATGCTGAACAATTTCTGCAAGAGTAACACACAACCAATGGCTTACCTTCCCAGGACAATTGTTTACTACCACCCTTCCTTTTAAAACAATGCAAATAAATTCCTATAGTTTTACCCCTCCTGATAGGTAAATATGCATCTTTGTGGAAATATTTGTCCCCTTTGAATGACACCAAAAACTAAGAATAATTGAAACTGATCATGTTTTATTCATACTGTAGCATATGTTGTTCATGGCTAGGGTCATACCTGCCTGGGACACATACTTAGAGAGCTCAGTCATGTCTTTCTTCATATTGTCCAGTGAGATACATCTCAGATCATTCACTGCAACATGAGCTATGATAGACTCATAGTGGTACTTGTTGTCGAGAGACCTGCGGTGCTGCACAATGCACAAACAAGCAGAAAACCACTCTTATGCAGGAATTAAACACCAGAAGCTAAAACCTTAAAAAAAAACTTTTAAAAAACTCAAAAGAACTAATGAGGGTGCTTAATCCTAGCCCTAGACCAGTCACCCTTCACCAAACAGGTTCTAATCAGCACATTTCTAATATAAGGGTGCAGAAAGCCCCCTTCCAATCAAAGATGGCTTAGAAAATGTGCTCTGAATACAACAGTCACTTCAATGAGACCCAGAGGCAGGAAACCTGCATCTGGACTATGCTACAGCTACTAGCTACACTAATGTAGGCAGGAAACACTAAAAATGCTTTAAACAGCAGAAAACAGCAGTGAAACACTAAAAATTATTTTAAACAGCAGAAAAACAGGAATGAGACACTAAAGAATGCTTTAAACAGCAAATAAATCAGTTATTTAAAACACTGATTGGCAGGAAAACAGAACAAATAGAACAGATGCTTTGCAAATAGTGAAAATAGCAAAAGAAAAGCTTTGCAAAAGTGAAAACAGCAACAAAATATGATTTAACTAGCACAGCATTGGAAGACAAATGCAGTACAAACAGTGCAGTTTAGTATACGATATTTAAATACAATATTAAATAAGTATAACACATTAAAAAGTACAGCAAATAGTATAATCAAGCAAAAAAAAAAGGCAACTTATGGTTTTTGGGAAGCTCAGAAACCTCTAGTCATCTGGTATCTCAGCTCAGAGTTGTGGCTGGTAGCCCACCTACCTTCAGCTTGGTTCAAACAACAGAAATTGGGTCAAATGCAGGGCTTAAATACCAGAAGCAAAAACTTAAAAAAAAACTTTTGAAAAACTCCAAAGAACCAATGAGGGTGCTTACTCAAAGCCCTAGCTTCTGCTTCCTGTTGTGGGAAGATGACGTCCATCTCAGCTGTGAGTACTGCAGCTAGTGTTTCTGTTTCTAATGTTTTGTCTTCTGCTTTGATTTTTGAATCTACCTCAGAGTCTAATTTTTATTTATCACCTTTAACTTTGTCTCAGGGCTCACTTAGGTATTTGCATATTGTTTGTGATTCAGGTACTGCTTTGTTGTTAGACTGGGGAGAGGCAATGGAACTTCCGGATTATTTAGAATCCTGAGTTTCTGCAGTTACTGCTGTATTAACTCCTCCTGTAGGTGTGTCTGCAATTACTCCTAACATTATTTTGCTTATTTTTAATTTCTCCAAGTCTTTTGAGGTTCTAATGCCATGATAGGAATGGATTCCATTCTTAAGTCAAAATATGATTAAAGTTTATGAAATTAGTATTGTTTCAGTCTTTGATGTCAGCCAGAAGTGCTCTTCACTGCACCCGCAATGTGCCCAGTACTGACTCCTGCAATTCATATAGTTACATGTATTGTTAACATATCTAAATATGATTGTAGATTCTTTTTTATAAGACCCGTGGCTCCTACTACTATTGGAAATGTCTGGGTATCTTTCTCCACATTGATCTCGTTTCTGCCTGCAAATCCAGATATTTCATGACTTTGTGCCTTTCTGTATGCAAGACACTGTAGTCACTGGGTGTAGCAATTTCAGTGATCAATGTTACTTTTGTCTTCTTTTCATGGGCCACTATATCTGGTTTTCTCACATCTATCTTTTGAGCTGTTGGCAATGGGTGATCTCACGTGAAGTAGACTTAATTTTCTATGATGCGTTGTGGCTCATGTTTCCAGTGTTTTTCAGCTACTTCAGCATCATAATGTTTGCACAATCCTCAGTGCAACAGTCTTACCCCATTATTATGCCTTTTTGTATGCAGGCCTTCTGTCATTAATATATCACAACCAGCAACAAGGTGTGCGACTGTTTCCAATTCTGTTTTACAAAACCTACATTTGTCTGCTTCTCCCAGATGTTCAATGGACTTTGTAAATCATCGTATATGTAGCCACCTATCATGGGCTGCCAATATTAACCTTTCATCTTTTCATATGAATTTGCCTCTCCTTAACCGTTCCTGCATTCGATCCTGATCAACATGAGGTTCTTCCAGGAGTTTTCTATACTTGCAACTATATTTATATATTTTCCACATTTCTTGCCTTTTCATCTGATCCTTCACCTTATATTCTTTCTTTTGTTTTTTTTGGCACATTCAGATACTGCCTGATTTTTATCTACTTCTGGTTTGATTTCCATTCCTGCTTGACACTGATATGCTTCTGTTAGATTGAGAAGAGAAGTGATCTTAAATTTATTCTCCTCAGGTTTTGAAATTTTCACTATATTTGGGTCTGTGAGGACAGCAGATATGTATGCAGTCCCACAACCGCAGATCTATACATGTAGTCGATTTGAAGGAGGCCCATACCTCGTCCGGAATGGGGACTAAATAATCTTGGTATGCACTAGTTTTTTATTAATCATTTGATGAGCATGAAGCATCCTTCTTGTTTTCCAGTCTAATCTATCCAAAACCTTTTAGGGCTAGTCAGTCACTCCAAAACTATAAGTTAGGACAGGAAGAGCAAATTGGTTTATAGCTTAAATTCTGTTCCTAGATGTTAACACTGTTTTCAGGATTAAAGTTTTATAAAATATTCCTTATTAAGTTTTATTCACATTTGTTGATGTTTAATTGTTGATCCTTCATCAGTTCCCAAATATTTATATACTACCTCTTGCTCAAGTCTTTTTACATCACATTCTTGTCCCAAATTGATGTTTTCTTGTTGCTGCAGCTTCCTTGCCTTAAAGGTTGCTTTTGCACATTTATCAAGACCAAATGACATTCTTATATCATCTGAAAAAGTTTAACTACTTGCAGTTGTGCTTTCAGTTCCTCATCTGATGAGCTATACAGTTTTAAATCATCCACAAAGAGAGAATGAGAAGTCTTTACACTTTCTTGCTTTCTGGGAGCCAACTTATAGCCATGACTTAATCTGTTAAGCAGACAGCTTAATGGGCTAAAGGCAAGGCAAAAGAACAATGGAGACAGAAAGTCACCCTGGAATATCCTCCTTTGGATTTGTATCCCTGGAATAATAATTTGTTCTTTATCATGGCTTAATTGCAGAGTGGTTTGCCATAGTTTCATGGTCGCTGTGATGTAGTATATCAGTGTAGGGTGTATCTTACACATTTCCTTATACATGTTAACTTGCATATTCCCCTGTGGCTTCTGCTATTGTTTCTCAGGGTGTCTTAAACTGCTGCAGCTAGTACTGCCATTTCTTCTTCTGCTACAGTGTCTGGGTCTGCTGTCTCTCAAAGGATTGTTTCTAAGTCTGTGGTAAGATCAAAATCTATTTCTGGGCAGCCTTTAACAAGAACATTTATTTGGCATTTTTTATTAAAGCCTTTGTCTGTTTCGGTTCAGTCTGTGTGTTATTATTCATTGGGGTGGGATGAATTTGCTGATGTATATTTTGAAGATCCGGAAGCTACTTCTGCTTTTGTCACATGGTTTGCAGCCAAAAAACATAAAACTCCATCATATAATTATGTTCTTTAAGTTAGATGCACAATGTAAGTGTAAAATTACTTATTTTTTTCATTCTGTTTACATTACTGATGCACAGGTTAGAGAATATCTGCTTTCTAAGTGTGCTCAAGTATTTTTTGTGGAGAAGTTTTTGGATTCAGATGCCGGTGGTATGTGACTTGATGCCTGGGAGGCCTTTGTGGCTCTGCATTTACAGGACTCTAGTGTTTTGCATCTGCCTGGTGTGTGTATTTTGTATGGGCAGTGGGGAATTTTGCACTCTGCAAGTCAGCCTAAATGTTGTTTTTAATGTGCTGCGTATTTTCATTTGGTATCAGCCTATCCTACTAAAATATTGTGATTGTGATTGTGATTGTGGTTCTAAGGACCATTTTGCAAGGGCTTGTCCCTTGTGGTGTCATCAGCATGATTACTCTCATGCCAAGGGTGTGTATCCTGCTCAGCATCCCATCATAGCTACTGCTGGTGGTCCTTCTGAAAAGCCAACAGCTGTACTTTCTGCTGCTAATTCTATCATTTTCACTGCTTCTTCTACAATTGATTCTTTTGTTTCTGTTTCTTCTCCAATCTCGGCTACTGTGTCTGATATGTCTGCAGCTGAGGCAGATGCTGATCTTTGGTCCTCTGATTCCATGCATGAGGTTTCTGTTCTCTTCCTACATTCTTCTTACTCCTACAGTTTTTTTTGCTGTTCCTCCCATGGTGGCTGTTTCTCAGAAGTAACTGGATCAGCCAGGTGCTCTTGCTGGTCCTAAGGATACTATCAATTGTGAGTCTGATTTTTGTACTGATCTGGTGGATTCTCAGCTGTGGACTTCAGTTTCTAGCCATCAGCATCTTAGGATTAAACATCAGAAGCAGGTTGTGGCAGCAGCTACTCAACCTGTTAGTGATGGCTAACTTATCTTACTTTTTGCAATATTAATGGCATAGTGCCTTTGCCTTGGCATTTAACTGTTTATTCCTGGGTGTCTACTCTTTATGCAGATATTGCCTGTCTTTTGGATGTGGGCAAATTATCCTTTGCTCAATGTCTTCAGTGGGAAGTCTTGTGGGGTGATGGTGTTGTCTGGTCTTTAGGGGCTGATCATCATTTTGGGATTTCTATGTTGTACCATCTGTGGTTGATGTCCAGGATGTTATTCATGTTCTCCCAGGTAGGGCTTTGGTAGTAGACTTAGTATGTAAACATTCTTTTATGACCTTGATTGTAATGTATGCTTTTATTTTGATTTTGGATCACTGTACATTATTTCAGCTTTTGTGGGCTTATTTTTTGATTGATTGTCCTATTTTGTTTTGAGGTGACTTTTATTGATACCATGTGGGTTCTTCTCATTTTAGGCATGTGTTCATGGTTGCAAAGAACTTTTGCATTTGGCATCCCTTTCTGTTGGTGGTCCTGATGCGTTCACATATTATCATGGTACAGCGCATACGAGGATTGATTATTGTTGCCATTCTCCTGTTTTTCATGTTTTTGCATCCTCTGTCTCTTTTGTTTCTTTCACAGACCATTGTGCATTGTCTTATTCCTTTGGTGTAGAGCGAAGGGGTTTCCACATTTCATTGCTCCTTGGACCTCTACTTCTGCTTGGTATGAGGTTATTATGGAATTGTGGAATGATCATTCTACTTTGCTTGATTTTTTTTACTTCTCTTTCTTCCAGGTGGTTGACCTTTAAAGAAAAGTTCATTTTGCATTATTCTTGGTTTGCTCAATCCTATTATATTCATTTGAAGAGTACTACAGCTTCTGTTTTTAAGGATTTTCAGTCTGCTAGCATTGCATGCCTGATCGTACTTTACAGCACAAGCATTCCCTTCATGCCCATAATTTTGCTAGACATAAGGTTGTCTTGCGGAATTTGGCCCTTTCCTTTAGGGATAGGCATGAGGAGTTTCTTCCTTATGTTGGGAAGCTCATCATGAAGTGTGAGTCCTTTATTGATTATTTGCTGGATTCTTCTGGTAATACAGGTTTCCAATCATATTTGAATTTTATGCATGGGGATAAACCTTCTTCTGACTATGTGTGGCCTCTCGCTCTCATGCCTGTGGCTTAGAGATACGTTGGATGTGCCTATTTCTTTACATGAGGTTCACCAGGCTTTTGCTTGGTTTGAGGTTGACTAGAGTCCTATGTAGGATGGTATTCTTTATTCGTTTTATCGTTCTCTTTCTGATTCTCAGTTGTTTTTGGCGGTTCACCTATTTAATGAATGGTGTTCTGTTGACTTTTCCCATCCTGAATTTTTATATTTTGCTCTTAAATTTCTATGGAAGAAGGGTGACCATAGGGTCTTGTAAAACTGGGGTCCAATTTCTCTGCGTAACAATGATTAAAAGTTTTGTAAAATCTTTCAACTTTGGCTTCTCCTTAAGATGCATCATCATTTGAATCCTTGGGCTATTGGGATATCAGGCCAGCCTATACAGAATCTTTTGCTTTTGTTAAAGTCTATTACTTCTTATTTTTAGTCACCCTGTTCTGCTGTTGTTGTTATCTTGTGACTTAACCAAAGTCTTTGATAATGTCAGTCTTTCTGCCTTGCTGAACAATTTGAAGTCATTTGGTTTTAGACCATTGTTTGTAAACTGTATCTCATCTATTTATTCTGCTTCTGTTCTAGTTCCTGTTGTTGCTGGATTGGTTGTGAGGTGTTGATGAAGAATGGTGTTCAGCAAGGCTGCCCTTTGAGCAGTTATCTGTTTACATTGGTGGCGGGTGCTCTTTTTATAATGTCAGGGCCTCTTTTTTTTTTCCTTTTTCTTTTTCTTGTTCTGGGGTTTTGATCCCTCATTTTTTATCTTATGCAAATGATGTTTCAATAGTAGTAGAGTCCTCTTCCGTTCTTTTGGATATCATGTATTATTTGTCCTTTGTTTTTTTCATTGGTTGTTTTTTCCCTGAATCTTGCTAAGTTTTCTGGTTTTGATTCAGTTTCTCCTATTGGTGATGTTACCTTAACTATTAATAGTTTTTCAAATTTGGGTGCGCCTTTTGTTACTTCTTCTTATGTTACTGAGTCATGTGAGACTGCTGTTACTACTGCATTGTGTCATGTTGTTTTTTGGTGGTCTTTTTCTTTGTCCTTTCATAAGAACATTTATTTGTTGAATGGAACCTTTTTGGGTATTTTAAGTTATGTATTTTCTGTGTATTTACTGCCTCAGTCAGGGTCTTCTAGACTTTTATCTGAGTTTATTTGTTTTTTTTTCTGGAGGACTATCTTAAATCCAATTCATAGGGGGATTTTGTATTTTCCTCCTGATTATGGTGGTGCTGGTCTTTTTCACCCTGCCCTTTTTCTGTTGACTTTGTTTCTCTTTTCTGTTTTACAAAATTTGCAGGTTGCAGATGTTTCCTTGCTGAATCTCTTGCTTCCAGCTTTGTCAGGTCATTTTTGGCAGACTTGTTTGGCTGGTAAGCATTCATGGACGGTCCCTTCTACTTAGCTGAGGGAAGTCCAGTCCTTACTGCTGGGTTGGCATTTTGCATTGTTTTCTCTTCTTCAAGGCAGGAGTGGTATACTTCCCTTTTGTCTCAGTTTTATGTTATTAATGGCTATCATAATTATTCCCCTGGGAGGTTGTTGGGACTCATTCAGTGTAGGAAGAGGTATGTCTTGTTTTCTCCTCATTGGGATGATTTTTTATGGTGCTGTTCTCTTAACAAGTTACCTGTGAAGCCCACATTGGTTTATCCACTGATGGAGATACACCTTTGCACACACATGGGATGTGGGGCTTATGAGTCCTCTAAACATGTTTTTTGGCAGGAGGTTCAGCACACCTATTCAATTCCTCATTTGTTTCCTTTGAATGTTAATACATGTTTGTGTGGGGATTATGGTTGTCCATAGACTCCTGATATTGCTTGTCTAGATTTTTTTCTAGTTTCGGCCTTACATTTGCTTTGGTCTATATGTTGTGTGGAAGTCCTTGCTTCAAAGATTGCTGTAATTCTCCTCCCAAATTTGATTTGGCAATTATGTTTCTGGTTATGGCAGAAAGGATAGGGAGGTTGAACCATTGAAGTCCACTTTTGTTTGTCAACTGATGGGAGTGCACCTCTGTTCCCACATGGGGTATGGAGCTTTGGAGTACTCTGCACCTGTCTTTCTACATTGTCCCAGGGTTATTTGTTTTTAGCAGGTGATTCAGTGCACTTACTTAGTTCCCCCTTTGTTTACTGTGTCTTTTGATACATGTTTGTATACAGATTATAGTTGTCGGTGTAGATTTTTTTTTCTAGTTTCTGCTATACATTTGTTTTGGTCTGCACATTGTATGGCTGTCCTTACTTCACAGGTGGGTCCCTTCTCACATTTGATTTGACAGTTATGTTGTGGTTATGGCAGATAGGATGGGCAGGTTGCTTTACTTTTTCACATCTGTTGCAAGCAGGGGATTTTTTTTCTTTTTTGAGTTCTTTTTTTGTACTGGTAATACTTATCTAGGTGTTTTCTCCAGTTTTGCCTTTTGAAGTGTCTCAGCTTATTATTGTACTCTTTTGCATTGTGTTCTTCCTTTCAGTGACCCAACATTTCTGTGTCTGCAGTTATGCAGGTCTTGTTTGCATTTGATTTAGTTTTATTCTTTACTGATGTTTTTTTTTTCTTTGCTATTTCTTTTGTGGGCATCAGTGAGTTATTTTTGTTAGGTTTCTTAGTCATACATTGTTCTTTTTCCTTATTCTTTATTCTTTGGTTTCTTGCTTACTTTGTTGTTAGGTTTATGAGCGGTATTTTCTTTCTTTTTTCAGCTATGCAGGATTATGTGGTCTTGGTATTTGTCTTTTACTTGGTCCTTTGTATGTGGACTATGGATATGGAATACTTTTTTTTAGGGTTTTAAGCCTGCATTGCTGTTATATTTTCTTTGCTTTGTTACATTTTTCCTTGTCTGTTATGACTTCAAGCCGTAGACCAATCACACTTCAACAGACAGGTTCCAATCAGCACACTTCACTCACAAGGGTGCAGAATGCACCTTCCAATCAAAGATGGCTTGGAAAATGTCCTCAGAATACAACAGCCACTGCAAACAGACCCAGATGCAGCAAACCTGTATCTGGACTATGCTACAGGTACTAGCTATACTAATTTAGGTGGGAAACACTAAAAATGTCTTAAACAGCAGAAAAACATAAGTGAGACACTAAAAATGTTTTAAACAACAGAAAAAAGAGCAAGGTGACACTAAAGAATGTTTAAACAACAAACATTTCAGTTATTTAAAACAATGCTTAGCAGAAAAAAACAGAACAAACCAAACAGCTGCTTTGCTAACAGTAAAAAAATAGTAACAATTACTTTGCAAACAGTGAAAATAGCAAAAAAAAGCTTTGCAGCAGAGAAAACAGCAACATAATATGATTTAACAGCCACAGTAAGGCATAAAATGCAGTACAAACAGTGCAGTTTAGTTTACAGTATTTAAATACAATATTAAATAAACAGAACACAATAAAAAGTGCAGACAATAGTATAAACAAGAAAAAAAACAGGTAACTTATGTTTCTGGAAGCTCAGAAGCCTCAAGTCATCTGGTATCTCAGCTCATAATTGTAGTTGGTAGCCCACTTGAGTTCAGCTTAGTTCAAACAAGCAGAAACTGGCTTTAACACAGGGTTTATACACCAGAAGCTTCTTCTTTCAGCTTTTCCCGGTTAGGGATTGCCACAGCAGATCACCTGTCTGCTCATGATTGGCAGTGGAGTTTTTACAGTGTTGAGTTGCCAGCCCAGTGCCCAACCTTCCAAAGAAGGCACACACATGCACTCACACCTAGGGCCAATTTAGAATGTCCAATCCACTTACAGCATGTCTTTGGGATGAAACCGGAGGACCCAGAGGAAACCCATGTGACCACAGGGAGGATATGCAGACTCCAAACAGAAGACACCCCATCCGAGGATCAAACCAGAGAACCTCTTGCTGTGAGGCAGCAATGCTAACTGCTGCACCACCATGGCCACCCTGGCTTATATAGCAGAAGCTAAAAACTAAAAAAAAAAAAAAAAAAACTTTTAAAAATCTCAAAAGAACCAGTAAAGGTGCTTATTCCAAGCCCTAGACTAATCACCTTTCACCAAACAGGTTCCAATCAGCACACTTCTCTCACAAGGATGCAGAAGGGCTCTGTCCAATCAAAGACGGCTTGGAAAATCTGCTCAGAATACAGCAGCCACTACAAACAGACCCAGATGCAGCAAACCTGTATCTAGACTATGCTACAGCTGCTAGCTATACTCATGTAAGTGGTAAACACTAAGAAATGTTTTAAACAGCAGAAAAGCAGCACTGAGACACTAAAAATGTTTTAAACAACATAAATATAGCAATGAGATACTAAAGATTGCTTTAAACAGCAACCAAATCAGTTATTTAAAACACTGCTTGGCAAAATAACAGAACAGACAGAACAAATGCTTTGCAAAGAGTGAAAAGTAGCAATAATTACTTTGCAAACAGTGAAAATAACAAAAAAGCTTTGCAGCAATGAAAACCAACACAATTTGATTTAACAAGCAGAATAAGTCAGACAAATGGAGTAAAAACAGTACAGTTTAATTTATAGTATTTAAATACAATATTAAATAGGCAGAACAGAATAAAACAAGCACTAAAATAGTATAATCAAGCAAAAGAAAAAAAAAAGGTAACATGGTTTTTGAGAAGCTTAGAAGTCTCCAGTATCTCAGCTCGGAGTTGCCGCTGGTAGCCCACCTCAGTTTAGCTCAGTCCTCCTGTGGTGCAAAGGACCTACTATTATACACACACACACACACACACACACACACACACACACACACACACACACACACATTTATTGGTGTTAGATTAGCTCCCCCTACCTATCAAGCCATGCACAGTACTTAATGCAAGCACTACTGCAGTAGTTTTTCTTTTAGAGTGTGAGAGTTCACTTTATAGTGGATGACATCATCATTGTCTTGCAGAGAAGATGATATTGGAAGAAGTGTTTGACACTGATGTGGACTCAGCCTAACATGTAAAATGAACTCCAGGCTACTACTTTATTGAGGTCAGCAGGGGTCAATTTCATATATATATATATATATATATATATATATATATATATATATATATACGGGTCTACTTCAGAAAATCGACAGACCATTTGATCGACATTCATTTGGTCGACAGCTCATTTGGTCGACAACCAGTATTCAAGGCACTTAACAGGGATTTGCCCCCCTCCCCAATGTTATGTGACACTGGAGTTGATATATATAGTTAGGGGATGTGCCCCCCCCCCACATTGGGGGTGTGGGGGGTGAAGCCCCCTACCTATTTTTGTTTTAAAATGTGTAGTTTTTCTTGTATTTTCATGCTTTTAAATGAAAACTGTGCCCCCCACACCCCCCTAACTATATATATCAACTCCAGGGTTGCACAACATTGGGGAGGGGGGATCCCTGTTAAGCACCTTGAATACTGGTTGTCGACCAAATGTGCTGTTGACCAAATGAATGTCGATCAAATGGTCTGTCGATCTTCTAAAGTAGACCCATATATACACAGCTCCAGACACAGACAGAGACACACACACACACACACACACACACACACACACACACACACACACACACACACACACACACACACACATACACACACATTGAATGATGCGAGATTAGAGCAAACCTACCTATCTATTGACACAATCTAGGGGACACAGTACTTAATGCAAAAGCCATTGCAGATGTCTGACTTTTACTCCAAGACAGCGCAATGTGCATAACATTAGCTTCTAATTCTGTTTTAACAAAGATAAAGGTATGTTGAAGGTTTTTGCAAAACAATATTTGCAGATATAATGGAGTAAGTGCAATGTTATGATCCATAATACATACATACATACATACATACTGCTGACCTATGTCAGCTATGCTGTCATTAATATATACTGCTGAACTAAAAATGACATGTCTTATGTTTATGAGACAGACACGCTTGTACAACACAGGATAGACTAAGCTTCATTAATGGATCATCAGGTTAATTGATTAATGAACTGTACTGATATTAGCAATTATGCGTTCTCATGCATGGGCAATGTGGACTGTCAATACCAAACAATACTTAATGCTCCAGTGCAGGAGGGATAAAAAAGTGATGATTTATGTGTGCCAAGGCTTTATGTAATTGTGTATCATTTTTGTCAGTGCTGCAGTGCAGACCCAACTGTCCAGAGTGAAGTGATCAGTTAACTACACCGTTCAGTGCATTTCACAAGTACATTACAATTTCCATGTAATGAAGTAATATAAACCAGTAACAATACTTACTTTGTAATATCTTCATAAATGTTGAGAACCGTATTTGCAAGGATGTTGGCATAGTGTTAGCACATACATGATTATACTTTGAAGTGTTGGACTAGGACTGTAATGTATCAGTGCTTACAGGTGTTCAGTGGTGCTCTGCATGTTGTATTATGCTTTTGCATGTTAGCTCCAAAGATCAGTTAAAAACTGAAGAGTTGTTCTCACCTTCCCATTTGCATGACAGTACACTGCAAACAAACAGAGTTCTCTGCTGAAGGAAAAGTGAAAACCTTTTATTTGATTTGCATGCTATAGCATAAACAAGCATAGCAGTGATGTGCGGCCTTCAGCACTCTGGACAGTACTTAGTAGAGAAAATTCACGTGTTCTCTGTTGAACAAGGTGTAACCTCTCTGAGCAAATGAAAAAGCAGAGTTTAAGTAGGGTTCAACTCCAGTATGCAGGTCATTTTACAGAGAGTGTCAGAATGTGATTATTATAGTAACTTGTTTTGGTGTCTTTAAGAATACCTAGAAATTACTATTCATATATATGTTGCCTGGTCAAACTGTGTGTGTAATAACTACTGAGATAGTCTTTTATAATTACTACATATGAGGCATGCTTCAAGGGGACTCCTAAACACCCCATCACTGTGCTCTAAATTTAGCACCCTCATCTCTTACAGCAGCCGTGCCTGGAGAAGACAAGCAGCAACTTGATTCAATTTATGCCAAATTCCCAATCTTGCGTTTAACAGCATTCGCAAACATGCACACCCATGCCAACTACATTTGCATGATAGAAAGCACAGAGAGACATTTGCAAACAATAGAAAAGTATTTTCTCAAACAGGAATGAAAGTGGGAATCATAGCAGTCAACTTTGCCATGTGTGGTGCTCAACCTATTTCCACTTTTTCAGATGGTCAACTCTGACAGGTTTAATGGTTGGCTAGTTAACCTTTTCAGATGGTCGACACTTACAGTTTAAAGGCTTGGCTAGTTATCCTTGGTGTTTTGGAGGTTAAATAGAAAGACTACGCACATAACTTTCTAGAATTTCATACTGTAAAAAGTTAGTTTCCCAATGTGGGAATCAAACCTGAGGAAGAAATAATGCATACATTTCATACAAGGTGATTATTTGTCAGTACTACAGGAACTATAGTTATATTTATTACAGATGAGCAGCATTCAGTATGGATGAAGATGTACTTCAGAGAGGCTTTTTTTGTGTGTGACTTTAGGGAGTCCTGTGAAATGCATTGCCATAAAAGAAGCAGCAAATGTATGTCACATGGATAGACTTTCATGAGCTGATTACTACAGATAGATGTATGATATATATATTATTCACTACCATACTGTCCTAAATACAGAGATGGGATATGTGACGAGAGAAGATAATTTTAACTTTAATCTTCTGTCCATCATAGACATGCAAGTGCATTTTTAATGTATTATTATAATTATTCTTCTTAAACAATTACAGATATATTCATCTGTGTTTCATAACTAAATCATTAATCAGGTATGCTATGTAGAAAAATGTATTTATCAAAACATGCATTAAACAGTTCTTAAAATAATCATAATTATGATAGCCATTTGTATGAAGTATTACATTCCTAATCAAAGTGGTGTTTGAAATTGCTTTCTGACACCCTTTGTAAAATAAGTGTTATCTGGATTTGAATCCTGGATCACCTGAGTTCTATCTCTAAAATCACTGTACTTATACCTTGTGCCACAGAAACAGATATGCAGTAGGTGGATGTTCTCCATTCAGTGTTATCCAGAGTACTGACATCATTGCATTGCTTCTAAGCCTATATGCACTACAGAGGTCTGCCCAATTAAAATGGTTCAGTGCTTTCCTTAAGTGGGCAACCTTCATTGTGCCCAACTCAGCAGCAAGCAAGTTCACAAGGCAAGAAACAGAAAAAAAACATTTGAAGTTCTGACAAAAGCAAGCCATAAATCGGAAGTAATAATGTCTGAATTGCCTTCACACTGAACCCTATAGCAATTCTGTTAAGGGTCCAAAGTTACTGCATTTACAGTTCTGCCACAAAAACAGGTATGCAACATGTGTACATCATTCACTCATTAGTAATACTGTACAGCGGTGACAGAACTGTTTGCACTAATGAAGATCACAGAAATTACACTGCTCAATCTTTCCTTCAACTGTGAGCCCTGTTTGCACTCTGCTAAGCAGTGCTGACATTACACAGGCTATATATATATATATTTATATATTGCACATAAAACAAGCTGCATTTTCACATCTGCTGCAAACATTCCAAGCTGCATGTGGCTTCAAGCTGGATTCAAACAATGCATCCCTTTCCTATTTATTTAAAATCATTTAATGTAGCCCATGTGCTACAATGGCACTTCAAAGCAATATAGAATTTCTTCTCTTACTGCTGTTTAGAGTACTGTAGCAAACTGCACCTGTGCCACTCTGACATGCACTACTGATTGTATGCCACATTAAAATTCTCAGGTTGTACCTATGGCAGTGGACGGTCTTTCACTGCTTCAAAATGGTACCAGCCCAAAATGTGCTCTGCCAAAATACACACAAATGAGGAACACACAAAAAAATGTCAGTAGTGACAAATATCTGGGGAATAATAATGAAAATGCAGGATTGTAAAGTTTCCCAGATCTGTGTGGATTGCAACCTGATCATATGCTCAGAAAATATGTACTAACTTTGACAAATAGCGCATTATCTCAATTTGAACCCTCAGTCCAGTGCAATAACAACAGACATTTACTTATGTTTCTTATGGCTCTTTGCCACCAGCACAGGATCAGAAAATGTTCCTTTCTCATATGCTTGAACATGTCTACTATCAGTGTGATACTAGCAAATACTTTATGCCAATAATAGCCTACACCATATTAATGTCAAGTTGACAACACTGCCAGCTAACTCTTTTCCCTATTTTCATCTTCTCCTTGTCTCAGATTAACTGCAGAAAAAAATGTTATGGCCTTTTACTGCATCTTTTCTTCAATGTGAAATATAACTCATCAGCATTTCAGACAGATTTTAAGCAGACGGTGGACAGTATGCTCTAAGTACAAGGATTTTAGTGTTGTTAAGGTATTTCTCATAGGTGTAAAGGCGCTTACACTTATTTTAAGTTTAGTCTCCATGATACATACACTTCAGTGAGAAGAATCTGTTTAATATTATGTAGTGTAGTCAGAACAATCAGTAGCATTTGTAAGCCATTAGCAGCTAACACTTGTCATCACACCTCCCATCAGTCCTAGGGTGTGTGCATGCAGTCATGTAGCTACTTTCACCATATTTGCATCCTCTACACTAAGTGATTTTTTTGGTATTCAGGAATGCTAATGATTTCGCACCTCATTTGCCTCTTAACTGTGCTCAGAGGGCTAAATCTACACTTTACAAAGGTAATGGTGTAGATATGGAAGTGGAAGGAGGGAAGTCTAATTGGATAGAGACAGGCCATTACTGCTAGTTACTTGGAAGAAATAGTTTTACAAATTACTGCACTATTTCATAAGGAATGGTTGTTCTCTTCATGAACTGCTTACATATTCAAATGTTGCATGCATTTCAATATGCAATAGAAAAAATATTTTGATATGTATGCAATTTAAAATAAAAATCACTGCTGGTATATTTCACATTTGTCAGTTTGCGCTGTGCTTTCTAAGGTAATATGGTTACATCACAGTGTTGTGTTATCATTTGCTATTGGAATTTCACCAATTACTGCAGGCAACTACATTGTGTTTATCATCAACTTTAAGGAGTTTTCCATGTGTAGTTAACAGAGGTGTTAGGCTTTTCAGATGGCTTGTGGTGACTTCCACAACAGTAGAGAGACCAATGGATATTGTCTAGGCAAGTGGACTTTGAATGTTTGACTAGATATTGATAATCCTGCAATCTAGCAGTCATTCACACAACTGCTGTTGTCATTACAGAAATGCTAACAAAAATGGATGTAACGCTGAAGTCTTAATGTTATTTTTTTGGGAGGGGGGCTCACTTAGCTTGTATGTAGTCAAAAATTAGCACTGTGTGTTCAGTTATGTGGTACTGAGGGTGGGTACACTGATTTTGTTTCAGGAGAATGCTTTGTGTGTGTTATATTAATATATTTTTTCATGTTTCCTGCCATACAGGATTGTGGAATCCAAATCATCTGTTCCATGAAAGCCATCATTCAGTGATGCAGAGAATGACATCATCACAGCCATGGATCCTTCTTGCTTGTCACAGGCAGAGGTGATGTGTCTGCCAGAAAAAAGCATATGACAGAAGGTGGTTGCTGACATAAACGCAGTGATTGACCATGCCAGAAACTGTAATCAAGTGCAGTACTCTGCCACTGATATGATTACAGCAGCATGCAGGAGGGCAGCACTGGTTGCAGAAGAACAGATGACTACTGGGGAGCAAGTCCTGCTACAGAACCACCACTCACTAAAAATTTGCATTTCCTGTCAACTGTCAGAATTCACACAAGCTTGATGTTGCTGCTGATGTGGACAACAGGCCAAGTGTGTGTGTGTGTGTGTATGTGTGTGTGTGTGTGTGTGTGTGTGTGTGTGTGTGTGTGTGTGTGTGTGTGTGTGTGTGTATGTGTGTGTGTGTGTGTGTGTGTGTGTGTGTGTGTGTGTGTGTGTGTGTGTGTGTGTGTGTGTGTGTATATATATATATATATATATATATATATATATATATATATATATATATATATATATATATACATATACACATATATATATAGATATATATATCTATATAAACTTTATTTTGTAATATGGCATTTAATGCCATTCTAGACATCCTTATGTGTTGCTTCAACATTCATAAACATCAAGACATGCACCATAAACGAGTGAGCAGTCCAACAGAGATTGTGTTGGGGGATGGTCAGTATGATTGACTCAGAGATATTTCTATGAGGAAGATAGGAAGAGGATTATTCTCTTGTCCTTGTATCATTTGAATGGAGATGATTGCTAGCCTTTTTTCTACTGCCTTCCTCCTTTTCCAGGAGCATCAGACTTGCCATATGAAAAGCCAGCTGCAGATGGTAAGCACAAACTTTCTGTGATTAGTAATAGCCTTTGCTTAGATGTAAGTCTGTGGAGAAAGTAAAAAAATAATGTATCCTTTTAACATCTGGAAATGTTTAACATGAGTGTGTAAGATCAAGTATTCATTAATTTCACTCACTTTTTTTCACTCCTGCTTGTGTTTATTGATTATTATCATAGGTAATTCTGACAGTGGCAGTGTATAACTCACAACACATGATGTCAGTGTATCAGTAGCCTCTGATGATGATGGTGGTAACATAGAACCACAGTCAGGGGGTGCAAATGTTCATTTTGATACTGAGATTGTGGCTCAAACATCTACTGGCCTTATTTTATACAGACAGTATGCTTGCATATACCCATTTCACTGAGGCTTCAGATATAGGACAGGCTGATGGTGACACAGTTGATTGGGATAGTGTGGTTACTCCAGTTGCAGAGCTGGTTGAGTCTGCCTGTAGCCATTGTGATACCACACAGGAGAGTTTCTACAGGTGCTCAGAAGAGGCTTATTATCCACCCTCATCCTGATGCTGTTGTGTCATTACGTATCATCAGATGTATGTATAGGGCCATTATGGGGGCAAAGACACATTCCATCAGGGCCCTGGAAGAGATTGTGCAAATCCTAAATATGGGACATTCTGATGTGCATGACTAGCTCAACTGTGTGGGTGACTCATTGGATAGGATGAGTGACACACTGGATCAGGCAGTGTGTGTGATGGAATGTCTGCTGGGGAAGGCTGGCATCCATGCATCCATAGAGACACAGTATCCTCTTTTGTCATCCAATGTGACCATGCCAGATCCTGCTCTTGTAGTGGCATTATTTCCACTTCTCCTTCAGTGATTGAGGTGTTCAAACCCATATGTGTTAGGCCACAGGGTTGTGGTTCTGGATGTAGTTGTAAACAGGCCTCGTCCAGCAGACATTACTCTCATTCAGGTAGCACCCCCACTTCGAGCCAGGGATGTGGAAGTAGTAGTGGAACTTCTGGCAGAGGCAGTTTGTGTGTTCGGGAGTGACGACATTGAACTAACAACTCTACCATGCATGTCTCTCACCTGTCTGACATGGTAGAGCATAGTTCTAGCACAGAGCATGATTGTGTTTAAACAGACACATACACATTTCAAAAAACCTGTCCGTACTGAACCACACATATGCAGGCTAAGAAAACCTTAATGTTAATTGGGATGCACCTCCTGTTTGTGGCTCTGAGATATTTCCTGCTTTACTGAATGTTCTGTGTTTTTTACTCACACTTACTCACTCACTACATTAAGGTTAGCCTTGGTATACTGCCCTCCCCCACACACCCTGTGCAAATGAAGATGACCATGCCATGACTTTTATTGATTTTGGTTTGACTTCGGGTTGCATATATGTCTGATGCACAGAGTGAATAGCTAAGAGAGTCTTTCTCAGTATGTTAATTATATGCATATCTAGTACATAACATGATTTTGGATGTTTCTCTAAATACTCATCTCAGAAGCCTTTTTTAGTTTAGTATTGTAAGCCATGCATTAAAACCAGTGATATTGCATTCCTGCTAAACTCATTCACTCCAATGGAGCTCAGGAAGTTTGCACTGTAACTTCCAATGGGTGGAGCCTAAGCCTTTTGACAGAATCAAATTATGTCCTCATATTTTAGATAAATGTTCATATCTCTGGGATTATAGTGGTTAATAAAGAAGTGTAACTGTCAAACTCTTCAGCACAAACTTGTTTTACAGTGGTAGTATTCCTTAGGTTCTAGGTCCTAAACCACATTTTATAAGTCACAGTAAACACAGTAACTATTACTTTTGTAATATTTGGTAAACAACTTAAAGTATCTCAGCAACGACTTAAGTTACACACATACTGTCAGTAGCATTTTATTCATCTAGCTGAGAGCTTTCGTATGAGGTGAAGGAGTTCTGTCTGTGTTACTGGGTTGTTGAGATATTTAGAAAAATGTGAAAATTATATCTATATAAATTAATATCATAAAAACAACAGTTAATATCTATTTAGCTGCACTAGACAGAGATCAAATATTAATGCAGTTGAGTTTGCTATTGTGTAAGCTTTAAGATGAAATCTTTTAAAACCTTGTCTATAGCACAGTTTTGAAATTATTGATGCAAATATGAACAAGCAATACTTGACACCTAGAGGCATCAGTAAGTGTTAACTGCAGATGCACCTGGAGGCATCAACCTGATGTAATGAGTTAATGTTCTACTTGTGAAACCGCTGATGTAACTGTCCTGTTGACTGCTTTTGTGTATAGTGTGTAAGTGACCGGCTTATTGACGGTAATTGTGTACAATGCACACCTGTATATTGTATATATTATTCCTATAAACCAAGAATGCCATTAGTGGTCACCTCACATAGGTTCTAATTGAGTACATTTACGACAGACAGTATGCAGATAGTTTATCTTCTTACATGTTTGTTCGTATAATACAGGTTCCACAGTTACCTTGACAATACTGCAGTTCTGAGTCAAGTGTTTTGGGGCTGTCTCTATCTGATGCTATCCATACACAGAAACTACATGAGTAAGTAAAGTTTGTGTACATCTGATGGTCTTACTTTTAATATATGTACTTTGGTTGTTATGTGTATTCCTTTGCTGGAGAGTGTTTGTGATATCATTTTCATCTTAGTTGCTGGGTGTGTGCACTAACCTTTGAGTCTTAGGTGGTGAGTGTGTGTATGCTATCCTTTCCCTCTTAGACAGGGCAAGGACATATTGTGCACAATTACACCTGACAGCTACTTCTGCAACTGGCGTACTCCCTCACATTACTCATCTTTATGTGCTGGAGGTGCTGCCCGTTCCTGTGGTCCAGGAATGAGTGTTCCTTGCCCTTGCTGTCACTGTTGCAGCATGTTTCCTCAAGATGATATTATGCAACATGGTACAGACTGTGTGAATTTCTTCACAGGTGCCTGGATCATACTGCAGGGTACCCCCAATTTGTCTAGACAGTGGAACCATGACTTCAGCATGCCAGACATATGCTCTATGATGATTCAAGTTTGAGCATGGCCACTGTCGTATCCTTCCTCTGTGGGTATGTATGCATGTCTGATAAGTGTTATGAGCTATGATTCCAGCACATAACCTGGAGCACCCAGTAGACAGCCTTGTTGAACATCACCCCTAGCAAACCTTGTGTAAAGCTGCAAGGTGTGCCATAGGTGTGAGTCATGCTAACTGCCTGGGTTGCCTGTAAAGACACCGAGGATAATCACTCAAGTATTACAGGCAATATGGCAGCTGACTGAATGGAATCCCTTTCTGTTGATGCATGTCCTTCCCTGATCACCAGGTGGTGTTTTTATTTATATGTGAGTGCAGTCTATGATCCCCAAAATGTCAGGGAAGTGTGCTACAGCATAAAATCCCTGCATTGTTCTTGCTCTCTCCTACGAATGCATTGAAAACAGATGTACTCCCTTTCATGCTATAGCATTGAATTAAGGCACTGATGCAATATTCTGGAGGGAAAGGCCAGTGATACCCCTAGTATATCCTCTGTGGGTCTCGGTAATGTGCCTGCAGCTAACATCTTTAATGCTACACATATCTTAGTTTCCACTAGAATAGGTTTTCCTTGATTTTCCCTGGCTCTAAGGTTGGGCAGCTGAAGTTGCAGCTTTCCTGTAGTGTTTCCTTATCAACCATGCATCTTGCTATAATTTCAATATCATGCAGTTCACAATATGTTAAATGAAGTCTGAACACCCTTCTCCTTGAACGAGATCTATCAGCAGCAGCAGCATGGATATGAGCTGGTTGCACACATACATGCAAGAAGGCAGCAGCAGTCCCTACATTGTTTTTTTTTTCCTAAGTGTGATGGTGGCTGTGTTCCATTAGGTTTCAGAGTTCAAGGAAAAGGGCTACACCATTTCTAAATGGTTACTTTATAGCTTCCTGAATGGCTGAGCCATGTTGGATTGGTTAATTAACATGTAATTTAGCTGCTTATGCTTTCATTGGCATACTCTGCTGTTTACCTTTGTTTGACGGCTCTACATGACATGTAGAGCCTTTTAATAAATACAAAATAACATGCTACTGCATGCACATCATAGTGATGATTCTTCTTCTTTCATTGGAGGTGGTGTATGGGAAATTATGTCTTCTGCTGAGATTTCTTTTTATCTGCCTTTTGATGTTTTGTGGAGTGTTAAGCAGGTTGTTGCTGGTATCTCTTATGTATGGCTTTTCATCTTTCTGTCTTTACTTTGTGACTGAATAGAATTTCTTTATGCCATCCAGAGACTCACTTGCCAGAAGCCTGGTACCCTTGTCTTTTGCTAATGTGACTTCTGTCTCAGCCTCTTTGTTAGTAAACAAGTATTCCTTTCTTATTCTGTTCTACATTTCCTATCTCTCACTATTCCTATACTCCTTTTTTGTTTTGGTAACTTCTTGGACGTATGTACCTTATTTCCATATCTGGCGCAGCCCCATATCTGTTCTATTGTCTTCATGCAGGCTGTTATAAGATGCTGTCATTCTTCATCAGCTCCACCTATTTCCTCTTCCTGAGGTGCCAGAGCAATGAGTACTTCCTCGAATTCCTGTGATTTTGCTTCACTCAACTTTCAGGTTTTCACCATGGTTTCTGTAAACTTTATAGCCTTCTCAAACCACTGTCTGCAGCTGATTCTATCCACCAGTGGCTTATGTAGTGGGCCAACTGTTTCACTGGACATTACTTTTCAATCTCTCATTCTATACCACTGATCTTTATTTACAAGGAAGATGTCTACCTGAGCTGCATGTTGGTCATTCTTGTAAGTGATTTTGTCACTGTCTGCCTTGATGAATCATGCGCTGGTCACCACCAAGTCATTTACCAGACAGAAGTGTAAAACATCATCTCCTTGTTTATTCCTGCTGCTCCCTCCCATGTGTACTCAGGCAATCCTTATATCATGTTCTGTCTGTCCCAAAATGCTCATTCAGGTCTCCATTATCTACAAAAACTCATGTTAACTTGCTTCATCTAGTAGGTCTGACAGCTGTTTTTTGTATGCACTCATTGTCTTTCTGTTACAGCCCTGCTGTAGGGCATAGACTGGGATTATGAATTCTGCCCAATCTCTTCAGTGGAATCTGACTGACATGAGTCCATAACTAACTCTAATAACATTTTTCAGTGTCATCAGTAGGTTCCCTCTCACCACTATTCCCACACAATTTCTAGTCTGTTCTCCCCTGGAGTAGTAAACTCTGGATCCCAAGCCAGGCAGTTTTGTTGCATTGCCATATTGTCTTGTTTTCTTGATAAACAGATTGTCTAGTCTCTTACTTATAACATCATTTTATCCATGTTCAAGCTGCATCCTGCCAGTGACCTATTTTCATTGTAATGATCCTTAGTTCATGCTTGGTAGGTTTCTTGGTTTGACATCCAGATTTCACTCCAAAGAGATATCTCAGGTAACACTAGGCTGGACAACCGGACACTGGTCAGCCAATAGCTCATGGTCCAGGACTGACTGACTTTGTGGCAAGCAGACACTGGCCAGTAGAGACACATAGACCCAACCCACTATTAAAATTTTTCCCTGATGTAGGACAGCATAGGCTGGATCCTCAACTCACTCATTACCAGCAAATACATCACCCATTTCTCTGACATTAATCACTGCAATCAAATCATCTAAAGCCAATTTTTACTGTTTTGAAGGGCTAAGACTGACATGGCATGCAGTCTGTGATCTGTGTTGTCTTTTCTAGAGGATACTGCACATTGTAATTGATGCCTAAAGCAGGTGGCCTATACAACGCCTCCACTGATAGGCTCAACCTACAGTCTGTAGAGCTGCTCACTGAATCATCGATGTCCTTTGACATTATAACTGTCTGTCAAGAGAGGCTGTATATCTGGCTAGGTGTGACAACTGTAAAGACTCGTCTACAAGAAATATAGTTACTTGATTAAATCAAAGTACTTATGGACACTCTTATGCCAAGAAGAATAAACACACAGTATAATGATTTCAGGTTTTAAGAAGTTTAAGTTTTTATTATTGACAGAGTGAGTCTGATATTAGACGGGGTGATTTCAATGCAAAATAACAGAATTGATAAATAGAACAGCAATTACGATTAAATGCCATAGTTTATCCATGTATCACAGATGTTATTTCCACTAGACATTTATTAAAACTGCAGCCTTAAATGAGATGGTGAAACAAATATATTTGTTTATATGACTTTTATATATTGTATATGTTTGTAGTGAGCTATAGTGTCAAATATTATGAGATTTTTAGATCTAGACTATAATTGCTTACTACAAGTCATACTGTGGCATTACGCATTCATGCATTTATATGTTGTTCTCTCTAAAAAACATATGTTCTGAAGAGGTCTTACAAGTAAACTGAAAGTGCTCAAAGCATACTTTTGAGGTCTGGCATTTTCAGTAATTTCATTTTGGTATTATTTTTGTTTGTTTAAGGAAATAGGATTGTAAGTGTTTGTTTAGGTTAAGGAAGAAAAATCAACTGAATAATTTTTTGAAGACTCTTGACAGCATGTTGTATCATATTAGATGTCCAAAAATTTCCACAATGAGTTGGATTACTTTAATCCAAGACTGGAATAAGTTCAGATCTTTCTCAATCAGATGGACATGATGTCTTCAAGCTTTCATGGCAGATCTTTTCAAGGAATGTAACAGCTGCATCTGACAGTTGTAACACATCACTAGAGATACTATCCACGCCTGGTGATTAATTCTTTGGTCAGGCTTTCAGTGTTGCTTTTTTTTTTCCTTACTTTTTCTTTTACATTATTGGCTTCTGATCATAAGGTACACGCTGAAATTGTAGTTGATCTGTTTGATCTTTACTGTATACTGATTTGCTATAGTCCTACCAAAGATTTCCTAATCTTCTAAACACCAGTCAGGGTAGATAATTCAGCATCTTTTAACATTCCGCTTCAGAATGGAATTCTCTCTTTGGGCTGCAAAGTTGTAGAAAAGCCTCTGGTGTTCTTACTCTAATATTTTGATTCTATTTCCTTCCTTATGTTATTATTGTTAATTCTTATTGTCTTATCTGACAGTATGCAGGCCATTTTGAAAAGTTGTATAATTGCCTCTCTTTCTTCTGTAGCTTTAACTGCTCTATATTTCTTAGGAATATTCATGGTCTCATCAATGTTTTTGCCCATTTTGCCATTTCATTTTTGTATATTATTCACCTTTGTAAAACGAGCCAAGCTTAGTGATACATATGGAATGTATGCCTTTACCATCTCATATGACAGCGTATCTCACAATGATTTTAAGTATGTTACAGGAGAAATTCAATATTTATCAGGTGCAGAGTTTTTAAAATTTCCCTTGCGTGAAAAAAAAAAAAAATAAACATCAAAAACCCCTGAGTATGGCAAGAACAGAAAAATGAAGGTATATGTCCTGGTGTGTTCTTTGGCTTCAGTAAATGAAACCAGGCAGCAGATTAAGATATTAGTCTTGGTAAGTTTTGTGGCTTCAGTAACAGGAAGCAGGTAGTAGATAGGTGAAGGACACTAGGGAGACATTATTCAAGCATGGTCAGCATCACTCAAGAACCACACCTAAACAATGTCAATTTTTTATGTAGAGGTTTAAAACTTATCACTTTGAATTCTACTGATGCCCCAGTATAATTCCTTCCAAATGGCAAATGTTCAAAATGATTCAACCAACCAGGTTAGGTGTGAAAGTACAATTGTCCAACTGCTTTGTCAGCTTGTAGTTAGGAAGTTTTTTACAGAACATGCATTGTCTATGAAAATTAACTTGTTTTAGATTTTTTTATTTTAATCTACAGTAAATAGAATACGCAACCATTTCATTATGAATTATATAACAACCAAAGTTGTTAAGTCATTGATTCTTTTGAATCTTTTGCAGACACCTGTCACATGGAAATCCAAAAATGCAGCAGTCATTTCAATGTGCAAACAAATGATTCAGAACGTGCAACATTTCTGTAATCAATAATGATTCCAAACAAGTCTATATTAAATAAAGCCCAGTTCTGATTTTGAATAATACTGAGTCAAGGAAATCTACAGGGGCCATATAAAAACATGGGGAATGTACTCAAGGAAAATATTTTAAAGGCCAAACCCAGCCTTAACAAATGTTAAGTGCCCCCCGCTGAACTTGTTAAGGTTGGCTCTTACATCAGACAATAAAATCTGCTAGTATTGTCCAGCAAATGACAGTGATAGAATGAAAATATATCTGCCTCCCTTCTGTCCATATTGATAACATGTCCCCAACTTCCTCAAACAGACAGTTGTTAGAATAACAGAATGTGCTACTAGCCATTTCCTGAAAAACACAAACTGTGAAACTGAAATGCATGCCATTAGTGAATTACTTCAGTCCTTAGTGGCTTGTCCAAAAAACACATATTTTATGAGAAAAAGACAAAAAAAAATGAAGCAATAATCTGGATGCCCTGTAAAAATCTACGCAGTTGAGGGGCATGAAAGGTAACTTTAAACTTAACGGACTGCATTACACTTCCTCTCTGACAGCACTAGCTAAGTGTTTTACATCTCTGAAAGTCAACAAAATATTTAGAGACTTTTTTCCCCATATAACTTATAGTACATGGAGCAGATAAACCTACATGCCCTACAAAGAATTATGATCAGGTGTCGAATCATAAGCTTTAATTATGTGTTCTCGACATGGATGCCGAGTCACCTTTTGAGCTTAAGCTTCCGTCTTGAGGTGGATTTTTTGGTATCCATGTCTCAGACACATAATAAACAGGTTATGATCAGTGACCCAATCATAATCCTCTATATAGTGCATGGAGCACCTCAATTACAGTGTAAAACTGTGCAAAATATCCAGACGAGAGATCCAAACTTAGCAGCACATTTGGGTGCTTAATTCTCTCAAGCCTATTAACCATTTTTTGTTTACTTCTTGTTCACATCCATACCTTCTTATAGCATCCAGAACTTTTTTGCATCTAGCTTCTTTAACTAAGTAACTTTCAAGCTAATAAAAGGCAGTATTATAAAGGGCATGGAGTTATTAACAAATGACACTGAGATTGTTTGTCTAGGATGTCCTGCAGTAGAGAAATGAATCTTTGTTTGCCGCTCATTGTTCATATTTTCATATTTAGGTTCATAGTTTAATAACTGAAAAACAGACCTACATGCTATTGAGGTATATGGTGTGACACACCAATGTGGGAGACAGGACAATTCACTGTTAACGATGGTTTATATCACACTATACTGGAAATATTGCTAGTTGTAAGTAATTATGAAAATAAGCAATATTTTCTTATGTACTTAATACTTTAAACAACTGACTTACAAATTGTTGCATGACACTATATTAAACCTTAGATGCTACTGAAGAAAACTGTGTTGGTTGTTTGCACTGTAATTTGCACATCTTGAGAGATATCCAATATTATTTGTTTTACTAATTACACATTTAACTATATGTTTTTATATTTTTGTAAATATATCAAAAACATACACTTGCAGAGGAATTTCTTGCTGTCACGTGAACGCTTATGTCTGGTTGACAAAAATGTTCTAACATTGCATGTCTAGGTTGCACAGCTTTCAAGATATGAAAATTAGTTTGTTAAAGTTTAGAAACAATATAATTTAGGCTTGAGTACATTAAAACATGTTGCAGTATTTATAGAAAAGCCTATGAATGCACTAAATATCATCACTGTAAAGAACACGTCTTACTTATAACTTTGTTATTTGCAGAGTTTTAATAGTTATTATTGTTCACAAAATATTTACATTTGTTTATCTTATGCTTTTTAAGTTTGTTTTTTCAGAAAATGCAAAGTAATTACGGAATGCAAGTAATTATGAAAAATAAGTAATATTTTCTTATGTACTTAATACTTCAAGAAACAAGTGACTTGCAAACTGTTGCCGACAAAACGTGTGCAGCATGCTAGACGTCTGAGGTTTCACAGCACACAGGTGTTAATGAAATCTTGCTAAGGACACTCAAGTGCTTTTATGATCAGGATTGACAGTAGGGCTAAGAGTAGGAAGTCTTGTCTGGCAAAGAACAGCAGCAGATGGTAAAACAGTTTTTAAAAGCTGTCAGAATTTCACTCTGCCATGTTGCAAACAAAGAGTAGTAGAAGAAAGTATCTAAAAGCTTTTAAAGCTCTGAATTTTACAGGGGAGTACCGCATTTCTGCCTCCTGTCCATACATCATAACTGTCTCTGATTTTTGAAGAGCATCCCCAGTTTTACTTCTTTTACCCTGACACTCATACTTTATTTTTTCTGTTATTTATCTCGGGATTACAGTCAGACAGTACTAACAGACATTAAAGTTTCATAATTGGTATTGCCCAGAAAATGCACAAGGGTGTGAAACCTGCTGTGTTATTAATGTTTAATTGAATTAGAGCAATATTTAAAAACAATTCCTGATTTTGATCCTTTGCCTCTCCGTTACTTTTGAACTAGTCTGGCATTCTTAAAAAGCCAGTAAAATAAGTAACACTGTACTTTTTCTGTAACTGGTAGTACATGGAGCAGGTAAAGTTGCATGCCTTAATATTTAGTTGCATAGTAACATTCTATAAATGTCAGACATATTAGATGTGTGTCACAGGTGATTAGTGCTTACTGAAAATCACCATGGGTAGTGACAACACACAGGGTACAGCAGATTCTAAGAGACAGATAAGCCAGTGCACAATGGCTGAATAGTATGATATAAAGTGCAAGCGAATGAATACATAATCATAGGGAAATGAGATACCCATGAAAGTGTGCCACATGGAATATGTAAATGATGGAATGTGAAATGATGGACCATTTTTTTTTTCAAAATACGTAGAATGAGGACACTGTGCAATGACTTATTCTTATTTTGAACACCAAGAGTCACTGTGTACATGATGTAATTGATGCTAAGATTCATAACACCAGTAACTCAGTAAAATGCATTAGCTGTTGTCATAAGACCCAGGGTCAGCAATGCTGAGTATCATGGCCACTTACACCAACAGTGGTGGCACCAGATACACCTAACATACCATAAACTTACAAAAAAATGACTTTGAGCCATTACTCTATAGTGAGTTCAAGATGTTTAAGGACTAGGTTAAATCTTTTGAGCCAAGTTTCTATTGATGAAATGAGTGCTGATTGTTAGTTTCTAGTTCTTTCATTGCATTTACTGTGCAGATAAAGGTGGAGTTACTGGCATACTGAATAACAGAAGAGCTACCTGCATGCAAGGCCAAGTCATTCATGAAAATATTAAATAGCAGGGGACCTAGTATAGAGCCCTGGGGAACACTCACACATATGTGGGGAAGTGGATGTGGCTTGAAGCCATTTAACACTTTGCATCCTTTTCACGGAGGTACAGCTTGAGCCAGGAGTGGCATAAATTTACTTGTGAAAGTTTATGGAGAAGTTTATTGTGAGAAACAGTATAAAAATGCCTTAGATAATCAAGGAAGATGGTTGACACTAACTCTAGTTTCTGTGATGAAGTAGGGTGTTTTAGGTACAATATTAAAGTGGAGTCTGTGCTATGTGAAGGGTGTAAACCATGTAAAGAGTAAGAAAGTTATTAGGAGAATTGAAGTAATTGGGCATGGATAATTCTTTAAGGAATTTGGAGAGTGGTAAAAGGATAGCAATGGGTCTAAAATTGATTAGATCTGTACAAGTTCAGTCCTTATGGCGGGGTAAGACATAAGATTGTTTTACATTAAACTTCTGCAAATCTTTTGGGCTTCTAACACTGTGCAGGAGCAGTCCCCATTCCTAAGTCAAAGAGTGACTAAAGTTTATGAAATTAGTATTGTGTCAATCTTTGATGTTAGACAAAAGTGCTCTTTGCAGCACAATGTGCCCAAAATTGACTTATGCAATTCATATGGAATTATATATGTCAGCAGCATATCTAAATAAGACTGTCGATTCTTATTTATGAGGCCCATTGCTCTTACTACTATTGGAACTGTCTGGGTATCCTTCTTCCACAATACTCTCGTTTCTGCCTGCATACCCTCATATTTTATTATTTTGTGTCTGTCCGTATGTGAGAAAAAGTAATCACTGCATATAGCAATTTCAATGATCAGTGCTACTTTTGTCTTCTTTTCATGGATTACTATATCTGTTTTTCCTCACATCTACTGTTTGAACTGTTGGTAATGGGTGATCCCATGTGACATAAACTTCATCATTCTCTATAATGCTTTGTGGCTCATGTTTCCAATGCTTCTCAGTTACTTCAATATTAAAATGTTAGTCCAATCCCTAGTGCAACACTCTTGCCACATTATTATGCCTTTCAGTGTACAGGCCCTCAGCCTTTAGTGCATCACACCTAACAACAACATGTGCAACTGTTTCCAATTTTATTTTACAGAACCTGCATTTGTCTGTTTCTCCCACATGTTCAATGGACTTTGCAAAACTAATGTGTACATAGTCCACTATCCTGGGCTGCTAATATTAACCTTTAATCCTTTGGTTTTAAGTTCACATCTCTAACCATTCCCACATCAGATCCTGATCACCATGACGTTGTTCCAGGAGGTTTCTGTACATGCAACTATATTTATGCCTGTTCCACATTTCTTGCCTTCTCAGCTGATTCTTCTCCTTATATGTCTTCTTTTGATTTTTGGCACATTCAGTTGTTGCTTCTTTTTTGTCTGTTGCTAGTTTGGTTTCCATTCCCACTTGATACTGATATGCTTCTGCTAAACTAAGCAGGGAAGTCATCTTAGATTTGCTCTCTTCATGTTTCATAATTTTCACTATATTTGACTGTGGTGAGTTCAGCAGATATATATTATGCAGTCTTACAATTGCAGGTCTATACATGTAATCTGATTCGAAGAGGCCTATACCTCCTTCAGTATGAGGTATATATTATCTTGGAATACACTGATTTTTGTATATCATTTGATAAGCATAAGGCATTTTTCTTGTTTTTTGTTCAACTGATCCAATAGTTTTAGGGACCAGTCTATCACCGCAAAACTTGAAGTTAGAACAGGAAGATCAAATTGGTTTATAGCGTAGACTTTGTTTCTTGATGTCAGGGCTATTTTCACTATTCATTTTAGACTTTTAAAATTTTCCTTAGTCAGCTTTGCTTGCATTTGTTCATGTTTTATTGTCGATCCTTATTCAGTTCCTAAATACTCCCTCCTGCTCAAGTTCCTTTATATCACATTCCTGTCCCAGACTGATATTTTCCTGATACTGCAACTTTCCTGCTTTCAATGTTGCTTTTGCACATTTATCAAGACCAAATTACATTCTTATATCATCTGAACAAGTTTTGACCTTGTGCTTTCAGCTCCTCACCTTATGAATTATACAGTTTTAAATTATCCACAAAAGGAAAATGAGAAGCCATTACACTTTTTTGTTGTCTGGGAGCCAGATTGTAACCATGACCTAATCTGTTATATAAGACAGCTTAATGGGTTAAGGGCAAGACAAAAGAGCAGTGGTGACAAAGATTCACCCTGGAATATCCCCCTCTGAATTTTTATCTATTGGGTAATAGTTTGTCTTTAACTATGGCTTAGCTGCAAAATGGTTTGTGGCTGTTTCATGGTCACTGTAATATAACTGATCGATGTTGGGTGTATTTTATACATCTGTAAGCACTCCTTTATCCATGAATGTGGGATGTTGTCAAATGTTTTTTTTGCAATCTATCCATGCTATGCTTAGATTCTTCCCTTTTTTTATAATTCTCCATTATGGCTTTATTTAACTCAGTCATGGCACTAGAAGAAAGGGTAACAAAAATCATAGAGAATAAACAGGGCTGGCATTTGGTTAACTGATGCCCTAGGCTAAAGGGCTACACAGCACTCCCCCACACCACCTGCTGCCCCAGCCTCCTCTACCTATACCATGCAGACTACTTTTTTCTTCATTTTTCTCACAGTTTTTCTTATTCTTCAGTTTTTCCTGTATTTATTCAACATATTTTAAAGAAACAATTTCTTTACTATACAAAAACCAATAATTACTGGAAAAGTGCCCTTGCTAGAGTGGTACCCTAGTTGGCCACCTCGTTAACCTATGCCTAAGGCTGGCTGCCAGAACAAAGGATCATTTCTTGTTTTCAGTTGTGAGGAACATGAGATTCTTGTATAGATCTATGGAAGGGAATAGATATTGAATAAGATATGGCATCAGCAGCTAATGTGAAATATATATAGGGAGCAGGTTGTCAGGATCTAGTCTGATAAGCTACACTTTGGGTGATAAAAGAATATTTTACAGGCTGGAGTAGGCGAGAGCATGTTGGAACTGTGTTTGGAGTTTGGTGGTGATGGTGTGTTTACAAAGCTGAATGAATGTTAAGGCTGGAATGACAGGTGACGTCATTAAAGAAATGGGTATTGAAGGCATAGGCTGCATTTTTAGCCTAACCTATTGAATTGAGTTCGGTTGGGATGGAAGAAGCTGCAGTATATCTAATTGTACTCTTTAGTATTCTATTATGACAATTCTGGTGGTTAGAGAACTATTTTATTTTTTGTCCAGAAGTTCCTGTGATTTGGTGATATTTCTCAAATGACAGTAGGAGTGGAGCAATGAAAATATTTTGGTAGCTTACTATGTATACCAAACCCTATCTCTTTCTCTCAAAACTGGTTTTGAGGATAGTGGCAGATAGGGTGCCCAGTTAGATTTGAGTTATTTTCTCCTGATGTGTCCATGTGCATTTAGTATACTTATGAACATATTGTTTAAATGTTCTACATATTCATTAAGTGTTATTTTTGAGATGATCCACTTTTAGAGTTGGAGATTTTCATTAAAATTATCTTTGATGAATTTAGAGAGATTCTTGGTGTAGAAATATAGACATTTCTTTTGTGTAGAACATTGCGTGCAAATGCCATAGGCAGGGTGATGATCACTTAATGAGTTAAATGAAATGGTGTGAGAAATATTTGAAAGGATGCAAAAAAATAATTACTATGATTCCTGTGGGAGTATTGAATTTACTAGGGGTGGTGATTATTTGGATAAAGCCTTACTGGCTGTAAAAGGCAGAGAAGGAGAGGGCCTCACTGGTAGTAAGGAATTGCATTTGGTTTTAGTTGTGTCCACATCTTCTAACATAACTGTTTCACTGGATATCTTAGCAGAAGTCCAGGACAGAATGCCTTTGGTTGTTGGTATATTTGTCTAACAAATTTGCTTTTTTTTTTCGGTTGCTAACATGTGAAATAGATACTTTTCATCAATGGAAAACTAAGGGATATCTTTGGGATAGATGCTTAATTGTAAATTGCTTGATGACTTAATAACAATACCACATGTTGTCTTTGAGAGGTAGTGTAGCCACTGGATACCATAACCTTTGGGCAGGATTTCTTAATTTGTAATTGTTTTAGCCAAGTTTCTATTAATATGAGGATATCAGATGAGGGTTGGAGAAGAGTCCATGGTTAATAGCCAAAAGGAATAACCATTAAGCAGCACATCATTGGATGCTAAGTATCAAAACATCATCTATTGAAAGTGCACTTCATCGCACCTGTGAGATGGGGAAAATAACTAGTTGGCCAGTTCTTCCTCGTCTCACTTTTCCCCACTGTAGTGCGATCACAGGGTTGAAATATATAGTTAGGAGGGAGTGGGGGGGTGAAGCCCCCCCCCACACTGGACAGTGGGTGGGTTTGAAATACTGCCATTAGTTTCATGCCTTATGCTTACCCCTTTGTGCTTCCCTTTACTTGTTGTTCTCCACTTCCCAGCATTCCTTTCTGCTCATTTCCTCACCGTTTCTAGAACAAACTGAGATATCACACACTTTGCTGAGCACACCCACAGTGGTTTATCTAATGTTCCCTCTGTTTCCCTTCTTTTGCTCAACAACTGCAAAGTTACTGGAGTGTTATTGCAAAGTTTTCTAAGCTATTGTTATGACTTAGCATTTTAATCATAGATAATTGTAATAAGGAAGCATGCTGCACTTATATCGTCTGACAAATATATTGTTTTTAGAAAATGTAAAAAAAAATTGTTCATAGATGTTTATCCATGTATGCTGAACTTTTTTAAAAAGAAAAAAAAAGTGTAGTACTTCTACCTTAACAATGATTTGTGAATGAGTCAGTCTGAATAAAAACATCAAATGTCACTTGGCCTCTTAAGAAATGCTCCAGATTGCCTAGCAACTCTCAGCTCTAGCTGCATGACCCTGTTGAGACAGAAAAATGAAAATAAAAAACATGATGAATGTCTTCTGTTAATAGACCCAGCAAGTTATTGTTCATTTAGAGTTCATTTTGTTATCCTTGAGGGTATGCTCATTAAAAGCAATTGTTTTTTGTCTTCCCTCATATCTGTTCTGGGAATAGATGATTTACATTCAGCAAAGAAATGGAAAAGTCCCTAGATTTCTGCAATAGATGTCTGCAAAACCAGGTTATGAACAGAATGAAACATTAATCAGTTGTTAATCAAGATGTTTTATTGCTATGTAAGGTATTTAAAGCTTTTAACACACATAATGGTGGCAAGCTGTTTCTTCCATAATGCATCATGATAAAGTGTGATTTTTCTGGCAATATTTCTTAGAGGTTATGAATAGTTCCCCTTCTAGATTCAGGGAACATTTTTTCATTTCACCTACAAAAAGCTATATTTTTGCACTACTGAACATTTTTTTAGTGCCATCAGTTTACCGTAAATAAATGGGTCCACACAGTTGGCAGTATTTACCTATGAGTCCCAGATGTTGTACTAAAGAAGTTCACAATTCATTGATTTTAACTCGGCAGGAACTCAACCTTTAATCCTAGCAAAAATAAATAAATAATACGAAAGGTGTTTTTGCATTCCCTACATCCAAACATGTGGGCAAGTCCCTCATATCCCACAAACCTACATGACGGCACAATCAAGGAAAAAAAGTCAAACTCGTAAAACAAAAGGAATCAGTGTTAATACATATTTAGAAAATGCACCAAAAGTAATTTCCTATGGAAATAGACACTGTAATGCTTAGCTTCAGGGAACTGAACCTGAGCACTCATAACTTCATCCATTTTACACTCAATGAAATATAGATAGGCTTGTGGAGCAACATGTTATTCAAGCACTATAGAAGATTTCACTGTAATAAAGGGTAAACATATTCAGAAATACCTTTAAAAATAGTGAAGAACCGAAACACTGAGTTTCAATATTCCTGCAGGCAGAAATTGTTTGAATAACATGATATCAGGAATAAAGAAGAGATTAAAAAAGAAACAGCAAGAAAGGGGAAAGTAGGGCACAGCTGGTGATAATGTAGCTGAAATATATCAAGAAAACAACATTGTGCAAAAGCACATAATAAAGAATTAAAATAAAGTACCTTACCTTATGCATCTATACACAAGCAACTAAAAAAAAAAAACAAAGAAAACTTGATTAATAAGCAGAAAACCCTGTGCAAGAAGCAATAAAAAAACTAAATCACAGAAGTCTCTCATGGCAACAAGACTGACTGGATATAAATATACATGTTAAGAACTGTTCAGCAAAGTATATATGAACATGAAGCAAATGACAATGGATGGCTGGTTGATTATTTTCAGGGACTGATGCACTGTATTTAGAGAAAACAGAGGGAGTAGAAAACCTGTTGTTTACACTTGTCATGCATGTAGTGTCACATATGAACATAAAACTGGTAGATAAATAAGATATGTATATATATATATATATATATATATATATATATATATATATATATATGTGTGTGTGTGTGTGTGTGTGTGTGTGTGTGTGTGTGTGCACATACACTCACACACATAAATATAGATATATATATTTAAGTTAATCAAACTCTCATTAGAGTGACTCACATATCTCTCACAAAAAGTCAATGAAGACAAAACATCAACATCAAAGTGTGCATGCACCAGGACATAAATCCAACACAAAGTAAAAAGCATTCTTTTATGCAAGGTGACGAGCCCCCATGTATGCAGAGAAATGTTCTATGAAAGGAAAAGTATAATGCACAGCTAAGGGTGGATTACAATTTCCACTGCAGAAACAGAATCTACAGAGATGAACACAAGAGTAAAAATGGAATTGCCCAACAAAGCGGGTGGCAACACACAATGAAAAAGGTGTATGACAATATTCAAATGTTGAATTATGTGAAACTTAGATTGCAGAGATGGACTATAGTTAAGTAATATGATGCACCATCCTCAACCTGTTCTGACATCAGACTGTGTGCAGTGGATCAGTAATATAATGGGAATATCATAAAAAATGAAAATATTATACCCACGGGGGAGCCAACATATCAGTTCACTCTACATGCTGGTATATTTTCTGTTCCCTGTCAGGAGAGCCATAGAAACAGTCAGACAAAAAAAGGGTTAAAAACACACATATCAAGAAAATTTAGCACATGTGCAGTCTGATAACAAGAAAAGAAAGATAACTCACAGGGGATTTGATCCTGTGTCATCCCTATTGTTAGTCTCCACACCAGTAAAGGAGCAAAGAAAGCCACTGAAACAGGCTAAAAGGGGATCATAAAACACATGCATCAGAGAAATGTAGCACATGTACAGACCGGTAGCAAGAAAAGAAAGCTAAAGCTCAATTAATGTGAACCCATGCCTGTTCTACTGATATTCTTCATTTTACCTCAGCATTAGCAAGGGGAAACACTGAAGCAGTCAGACTAAAAGGGATCATAAAACATGCACACTGGGGAAAAATATCACATTCGCAGACTGCCAACTGAACATTGTAAAATAGTACACAACCCACAAAGGGATTCAAATCCCCCAGCCAGTGCATTGACACATTAAAATAATTTAATGAGGATTCTGAGCCATTGAAGCAGCTGGAACAAAGGCAGTAGCTTCACTATATTGTGATTCATAGCTCATTTGCTTAACGAATGTCAGGATCTTTATGCATGACAAAGATTGGACTTCATTTTTGTAAGAGGACAAGGAGTGACATTTCTCATTGGTTGAACATGTGGATTGATGTTGCTTTCTGTGATCTGTCATACAATACATGAACACAGAAAGATTATTTATCTTTTATAAGATCTTTATGGGCATGTGTGTGCAGCATTTATATATGCTTATCCAGCTGAAAAGTTAGAAACAATCCAAGAAAAACATGCCAAGGGGCAATTTAAGGCAGCTGGATGAAGAGCAAGTAACGAGCCACAGCAGCCAAGCTATGCCACTACGGAGAAGTAAAGCTCTAAAAATCCAAACATGAACAACTTTAATCCACAAATTACAATGAATAACAATAAAATCTCATATGGAATATTAAAAATGTAAAAGCTGTAGTTAGAAATGGTAACAAGTAGAAGGTAGAACACAAGGTGAGCCAGTAATAAATGAGCAGGATGGAAGTGGGTATGGGGATATCTCTCAACTTTTTTGCTCAGCCATGCTAGCTGAATCCATAAATTGATCTGGTTAGAAAGAGCTAGACGCCCTGACAGAATCCACATACCAAAGACAGGAATGTTTTACTTTAGAGTAATAGAACACATGATAGTAGAAAATGGATTTGATTCCATGCCTTTGTCACAGATATCTGTCAGAACAGAGCATAAGCCATAGATGCCACAAAATCATTCATAGGTAAGGTGTCAGTGAAGCACACACCAGGGAAATGGGACACTTGATAATAATAAAAAAGAAATACACCTGAATAGATTTGAATCATGTCATTTGTGTTCTCTGAACCAGGGAGTCAGCCAGGTAGGCCACAAAGCAACACATATAAAGGATGTCAGAAAAAAAGAGGATTGTAGAGGAATGTAACACAAGTGCAGAATGAAAACCAAATTGCAAAAAAAATACCACATTCTGTGGATTAGAACCATGTGACAAGTGAACTGAGAATATGCATACCCCTTCATGATTACAATGAGCCATGGAATCCCTTGAAATTCTTAACTTTACCTCATTTCATAATTGCTTGATAACATGCATTGACAGCTCATTTACATGGCAGTACTGTTAGTGCATGACAGGGATTTTTCTTCATTTTTGCCAGAGGAATCGAAATATAATTTTTCTGCAGTTCTATGTTGGCATTAACACTGCACTCTGCCAACTGTTATGCAATGCATGACCAACAAAATATGCTTTTTTATAAGCTGTTTGTGGGCATGTACGAGTGGTATTGTATTTATTTTTAATGTGCTATAGGTTAGAAATTGGAGAATAAGACAAAGATGAAAAGGAGAAGCAAGAACGCAAGGGTGAGCAAATTAGGAATGCAGTATAGAGGTTTCTCAACTTCTTAGCTCAATAATCCTGTTAAATTACAACAATATTTGCAAGTACTAGATAACTGAAATTTACAATAATTTGCTGGAAAACTACACTTTGGAGCCAATCATGTCTGGATAAGTCAAATACCTAGGATTTTGAAAAGTGTGGTTGTGAGTATTTCTTGTGGTACTGGTGTCCATTTTGTGAATGGAAAGTAGTGAAGGAAGTAATATGTGGATACAGTCTTGCTAAGAGTTTCAGTGCACATAGACTTAACATGATGATGAGCCACTTGCCCACTTAAATGGGAGGAGGCATGCAGAAATGTGCTGCTAACTTTGCACAGTCATACTACCGACTTTGAGCTGTATGCCAGTATTGACTGATGTAGCACCTCGATGTAAAAGTCTCGACACAAAAACAGGGCTTAATGAGGAACTGGATGGTATTAGGTACAAAATGGTAACTTAGAGTATAGAGGTGATGACTGTGCCCTAAATTCAGCCTGCCATTGGCCACAGATGTCCAGTTTGTGTTGTTTGTAGTGGTGATGGCACTGCTCCCCTGTGTGTGGGACATCAGTATCATGCATGAAAGCCTTAGTAAAAGTATTCCAGGCATCAGCCTTATACTGCAACCCCAGTATAGCCCTCAGGAAGAGTCATTGGTTGTACTGCTTATGGATTAAGTCCAGAAAAGTTGTGGATTTCTCCTCAGAACATCTCTGTGTTCTTAAAAGAGCTCTACCCTCCAATTCTCCAGTCATAATTGTCTTACCCTCACAGACGTCAGGAGAAAATGCAGAAAGCTATCACCCAAAACAGTTTGCATGTGTTCCGTCTCTGAGGAAAGGAATACTCATTTGCCTGATGGTTGAAAACTAATAATATATAGGCTCTAGGTTATTATGATTTCAATGACACATTGTGGTGTGAAAAATGTCCTTCCTCAATACCTTTGTTTAATGTTGGAAATCCTCACTAAACTGCCACTCCATGTTTATTTGCTTAATTATAGTGACAATTCTCTCCACCCTAACATAATTTGCTCTGTGTGTATGCATAGAGCTGTCCACAGTCATTCAGGCATATGTTTGGCATTGTTTAGTAATATGCATAATGATTATTAGCGTTGCTCATCACACAAATTAGTGGCTCAGGAGTTATAAAGAGATGAGCCCTAATTACCGCACTCATCCATCCCAGAGGGAAAATCTACATGACAGGCAGAGAGTTTCATCATGGTAAGGAGACAATACAGACTTCTATCTAGAGTAGTGGTTCATCCAATGCACTTCCAGGTAGGGAGCCATTTCCCATCCTCACCTGTGCAATCTGTGCAACTGATGATAACTATGGCCTGCCTATTTTACTTTCTTTGTTGATTTGCCTTTGGGCATGCATAACTTGCTGATAAGTTTTCATACACTGAAGCATTTCTTCATATTTTCATATGCATTTTATATATGTCACTCTCTATACACAAATATATGTGTATATAACTATATATATAATATATAAAACTATATATATATATATATATATATATATATATATACACACATACGCATGGGTCTACATCATATTGTCAAGAAAACTAATTATTGAATCACTATTCAGCAAACTTGCTTTGTCGATATCTCACTTTATCAAATGGCCGTTTAATCAAAGTTTTTCATAGGGAAAAGCAATGGTTGGACATCATTGGGAATTTGCCCTTTTCCCCACTGTAGTGCAATTTCAGAGTTGCTATATTTAGTTAGGGAGTGTGGGCGGGTGAAGACCCCCGTTTGCGTGGGTTTTAAATTTTTAGAATGTTGTGACGGGTGGCGGGTTGAATAGCCGTTGTTTTTCCCCTAAGGAAAATTGATGATTAGTGTTTTCGATGATGTGATATAGACCCATATATAGATATATATATATATATAGAGAGAGAGAGAGAGAAGGGTATGGGCATCTATTTTTGCATGTATAAGTTATTTACACATTTTATGTTTTTTTTTTTCTGTTTGGGGCAACATTGCACACTATTGAGCTAATCAGCTGCCATCAGACCAATCAGCAGATACACATTTACAATGGCTGGGGCAACTGAAGCATATGTGTAATTTAAAACATCTGAATGCAGTACTATGGCAGAGTTCAAATCTGGGTCTAGCCCAGAATTACTGCATGGAATTTAAACATTCCTCAATCAATCCACCATCTTATTTTGCCACATTATCATACGAGCCTCTTCTTTATATGGTCATTAGCATATAACAGGGCTAACCACATTATATGGCCTAGAAAGGTCATGTAGCTGGGTTTTCTGACTTGCACTCACCCTGCATATGGCCTCTGATTGCAAGACCTCACTTATCGAAATGCAGCAAAGTTTTCAAAATCTCACACGTGTGTAGTCCACCAGGATGTTAGCAGCATGATACATAAATCAAATTATTGTTCCTGTGCTAGAAGACACTCATGTTAACAGACAGATCAGTGATCACACACACACACACACACACACACACACACACACACACACACACACACACACACACACACACACACACACACACACGTGCTGTACTGTCACGTATGCTCAGACACAGACACTGGCACATTGTTTCTCACATGATTTCACTATTGCTCACTCTCTCTTGTACTCCAGTTATCCTGATGTTACTCCTTCTGAAATGATTTTCAAGATCATCCACCATTTTTCCCTATATTTGTATTGTCTGTTTATTCCTGTATTCCATGAATCTCTTCCTGCAGCTCAGCTTAAATCACTGCTTTATATTCCACCAGTTCTTGCAACTGCCCTTGTAGCCCTTTCATTTCTATTTATTGCTTATCTATTGTTTACCAGAATTAGCGCAAAGTCAACCAAAGAAAAATCAATGAAGCACAATAAAGCCAAAATGTCAACTGACCCAACTGGTGAATAAAATAGCACCCATGAATAAAAATGAAATCTCCTTTATTGTAAAACACAGTCGATTAAGCGCTTTCATCCCCATTAATGTGGACGTCATCAGAATACCTTTAATTCTATAACTGATGTTTTTATATTCGCATTTTAGGTGTCAAAATTAACTCATTAAAAACATGAACCACTTTTAGAGGGCCAAGCACATCTCATATAATAGTATAATAACTTATCCCGATCATTATACTATAAAATACTACACTATTATTCTAAAGAATCTATATGCAAACAAAAATGTTTTACAAAACATTCAACTGAAAATTATGTACTAATATATTAAAATAATATATTAAAATAGACTAATATGTCAGAATGTACTAATGAATCTAATGCAAACCCCTAACATTATATTAAACAAGTGGAAATAATGCACATACCAAAAAATATATGTAGACAATTCTATCAAAAAAACATATCCTAGATGCCAGCAAGCATCCTACACACTGTGAGAATATTAAACAGTATATTAAACTAAACAATCAAACACAATGACTGCTTATACTTGTAATTGTAAAATAGGCTTAATTGTAATACGGTCATTCAGACCCGGTGTATTTAGAGCATCAGTTAGCAATTGCCACTTGGTCTCCTTATATCCCAACATTGCTTTATGATTGCCCCCCCCCCCCACTCGGGCCCATTTTGATTTGTTCTAAAATTGCAAACTTAAAATTGTGTCTATCCCCCTTTAGTACCAAGTGTCTATATAGAGCATTAGTCCTGTCCTTCTTTTTAATGTTGTACATATGGTCATAAATTCTATTTTTAAGGCATCTCTCCATTTTGCCTATGTAATAACATAGACAAGCCATGCACTTGGCAATATATACAACATATTTCGAATTACAGTTCCCCTGCATAAAAGTAATCTTAGTTTTATTAAAGTTTTCAAGAATAACACCCTCATAATCAAGTATTGTGTAACATTGCCTACAATGCCCACACTTTCTAGTGTATTTTTCACATTTATCATACAATGTCATAATGCAATTCTCTTCCAAATTCATTTTTAAATTGCTACCCATTTTATAAACAAATGTTGGTGCTAATCCTACCACATTCCTTATATTGTTATCTGCCAGTAAAATGTTCCAGTTGTTTGTTATTATCTGCTTCACTTGATTGACGTAGGGTGAATATTCCAAAATACAGGCTCTTTGATAGTTTGTTTCATTATTATCAGTACCACTAGATGTTAATTTAGATAAAGATTTCCCTAGAATAGGTGGATACGTGTTACCCCATTCACTAATGATGTACCTGTTAACATCATCTAACATGTGTAAGGGGTATCCCTCTGCCTAAACAGGGTCCAAATAAATTCCATTTCCTCAATCATATCTGAATATTGTGAGATCATGCAGGCTGCTCGTATACATTGTCCCTTGTAAATGTTCCTCATTAGTTTTCTTGGACAGTTACTAGTATATTCTAAATAACTATTAGAAAGTTTCCTTTCTATATATATTAGACTTAAATCCAAAATTAGTGTTAGATATATAGGTGTCTAAATGTGCAATACCCCTAGAGTTGCACTTGCTTGTAGATCATAAGAATGTAGTGGAATTGTTAATGTACTTCATAAATTCTTCAAATAATTCATAGGGACCATCCCACAAAATTAAAATGTCATCCAAAAACCTGGAGCAATGTCGAATGTGCTTGTAATATTTACTCTTGAAGATGTATTGGTTTTCCCAATCTAACATAACCAAGTTAGCGAAAATGGGGGCACAAGCTTCCCCCATGGCCACACCCCTGTTCTGCTGATAATACTCACCCTCAAAGTAAATAAAGTTGTAATAAAGCACCAGTGACATACACTGCATGATAAGGGTGACAAATTCCCATTCCAAGCAAGCATACTGTCTGATGCTTTTGCAAAAACCATCTAATCCTAACTGCTTAGGTATGCAAAAAAATAAATCTATAACATCTATAGTGATGAAATAAAGCCCTTCCTTCCAAAGACTGGGGGTGAGACTACTTAAAAGTTCCCACGAATCTTTTACCATGTGTGGAGTTTTCCCATAGATGTGCTTTAACCACTTAGCAATAGCAACGCCAAATGGAAATGTTTGGGAAATTTATTCCTGATACAATAGGCCAAAAGGGTGGGTTGGTGATACTCTTGTTAACAAAACTAAGATTACTTTTATGCAGGGAAATGTAATTCAAAATATGTTGTATATATGGCCAATTGCATGGCTTGTCCATGTTATTACATTGGCAAAATGGAGAGATGCCTTAAAAATAGAATTTATGACCATATGTATAACGTTAAAAAGAACAGGACTAATGCTCTATATAGACACTTGGAACTGAAGGGGGATAGACACAATTTTAAGTTTGCAATTTTAGAACAAATCAAAATGGGTATAAGGGGGGGGTGCAATCATAAAGCAATGTTGGGATATAAGGAGACCAAGTAGCAATTGCTAACTGATGCTCTAAATGCACCAGGTCTGAATGACCATATTACAATTAAGCCTGTTTTACGATTGCAAGTATCGGCAGTCATTGTGTTTGACTGTTTAGTTTAATATACTGTTTAATATTCTCACAGTGTGTAGGATGCTTGTTGGATATACTTCATGTAGGATTTGTTTTTTTAATAGAATTGTCTACATATATTTTTTGGTATGTGCATTTTTGGTATCTGCATTATTACCACTTGTTTAATATAATGTTAGGGGTTTGCATTAGATTCATCAGTACATTTTGACATATTAGTGTATTTTAATATATTATTTTAATATATTAGTACATAATAATTTTCAATTGAATGTTTTGTAAAAATTTTTGTTTGCATATAGATTATTTTGAATAATAATGTAGTATTTTATAGTATAATGATCGGCATAGGTTATTTTATTATTATGGGAGATGTGCTTGGCCTTTTAAAAGTGGTTCATGTTTTTAATGAGTTAATTTTGGCACCTAAAATGCGAATATAAAAACATCAATTATAGAATTAAAGGTATTCTGATGAAGTCTACATTATTGTGGATGAAAGCGCTTAATCGACTGTGTTTTACAATAAAGGAGATTGAATTTTTATTCGTGAGTGCTATTTCATTCACCAGTTGGGTCCATTGACATTTTGGCGTGATTGTGCTTCATTGATTTTTCTTATCTATTGTTTGTTTTAAGGTGCTCACATCTTCGCCTACTCTGATGAACTTTTCAAACAAAATGCACAATTGTTCTACCTTACTGGCAGCTTTAAAATAGCCATTTGTTCCTTGTTTTGTTCTTGCTCACTCTGTTTCCTTCTGGGTTGTTTTTCCTTCCTAGGAACACTATTTTTCCACATTAGTTGTTCACCTTACAGACATAAGGTGCAAGGTTTGATACTCACATGGGCTAGTTGACTAGGCTTAGAATGGCTCACAAGGGCTGTTAGCCTAGTACTAATCTATGAAACTATGAACCTATTATGCAGGGTCTGTCCACAGCTTTTGGATTATGCAGTAAGCAAGGCTAGACTCTCTAGCATCCTTTTCTTTTCTGTTTCATTATATGTGATTTTAGGTGCTGTTTCATACTTACCTAGAAGTATGACCATGCTGTAGGAGAAGGACATGTTCTTCTGTTCATTCAGTGTGAGGATGATGCAAATGATGAACGCAAATACTCTAAGAGTTAGGTGGATGTATATGAAAAAAATAGTTAAAGACGGACCCAAAGGTATGCTGTTAACCTGTATTTATTGACCACTGGGGACAGCATGTAAGGCGAAAGGCTGAAAATGTGCTACTCTGAGAACAAGTAACTTTGTTTATAGTGTGTCTACTGGTGAAACTGAAAATGTTGTAAACAGAGTCTTTTACCAAAAAAAACATTTGCATGACCTTGGTAACTCAAAAAAAAATGAATTTGCAGAAAAAAAAGTTTTTTTGTGAACTGAATTATGCTGAATTGTTTTGCCATCATATGAAGATAACCAAGATTCATATAAATACGTACATCTTGTTTGTTACAGGTATGGTTAGAGGGTGAATCTGGTAGCATCTATTCATACATTTTCTGGTTTAAAGCCAAATAGCAGATCTAGTTAACAATAAACTACAAGTCCTGCACTTCATATATTCATTTTCTAAAACATATTTTCATTGCAATATTTATATGCCATTAGACTCCCTGTCACTTTGTGTGTGTCTTCTTAATATAACTAATGATTGGAATTATCTATGTTCATTCTTATTCTCGGAATGCGCAAGGCAAATAAGAAAGCCAATAACAGCAGAGTAAGTTATTAATCATCTTAAATTTTGAATAGTTTAAGATTAATTTCATCATTGTTTCTGCAGGAGACTATAAGGACTTGAACATATGGAAATCTCATTCCTGAAACATATGTTGAATGTAAGAGTATGTGCACTGTAAGTTGCTTTATTGCATTGCAAGACTATTTCCAGTGTGTTTGAGTGTGGAAGTGTTAATGAAGTAGGCTGCCTATCATATAATTTAACTGGACAGGAAAGTTTCTAAAAAATATAATTTGTGGAAATACATGAACTGTATATAAACTAATAAACAATTTCAAACTGTGAGAGCTATTTAGAGCAATGGCCTTTGAAACCTTGAGGATTTCTAACGTAGTCCTCAGAAAAGTGAAAACTTTAGTACAAATAAGTAGAATATGTACTAATTGTGAGACTATGGTGCCTTATGTTATACCCTAGTATGGAGTACAGGAGTGTCACAGTTAGTTTATCTAAGTAGCAGAAGATTGTGTGAACAGTGCCCCCAACCTTATGTTCTGTCGTGCATGGAGGGGAAGCCCACCAAATAAACATTTCAAAAAAGTGTAACAGAGAGTGTCATTGTTGCTTTAGCTGAGTCTCATGCTAAATTTTAAGATGTTAGAACCTACAGCTTTGGGTCTCACAGTTTGTCGGGGGGGGGGGGGGGGCAAAAAGGTTTTCAAGTGGTTCTTCTAATGTTGTCTGATCAAATTCGGCTAATTTAAATTTAACTACAATAATTTTACTCAATGTTTATTTCTTCCCAGTTGCATTTACTCTCTAATGATTTTTGATCTGTGGTATTATGATCTTACTTTATATGGGTTGATTGTTACGCAAATAAAGAAATAGAAGAAAATGCACCATTTAAACTGCATGTTTTCTCTTTATCAAATTTAATGTAGTCTGAGTACTTTGGGTGCAAATATTCACTTTTATGTGTTTATGGCATAGAGTGTTGCAAAAAATTGTTCTAAGTAATTTTGTTTTTATTAAAATGTGCTTTTTTGTCTTTTACAGTGCAATTATTTTTTTTTACTTTTAGATTTTTAATGTTGCTAGTCTGTTAGTATTAGCAAATTATAGACATGATCTGTGATGATTTTGAACAAATATTGTTGTGCAATTCTACTTGAAATTAATGCACTTAGTTGACTTGAAATGGTAGCCTTTCACTATAAACTGATAGGATAAAACATTCTTACTACAGAACAATATATTGCCTTTAGAATGGAGGGTATAAATTAATAATCATGTAATGCTTAGCTTTGAAATATACCACAGCTTGAGGAAGATAAAATATGTGAACTGAATTGGCATTTAAAATAAGTTAATTTAGAAGTGTAAAATGTGCAAGGGAACGAGCTGTATAGATGTTCAAATATGTGCATTTTATACTTGAGGGCTTGCACTTTTAACATTTTCTGACCATCTCATTGGCAAAAGTAAATGAATAAAAATAAGCAAGCACATTTTAGTTCAGTTTATTATGAATGTTGCTAACAATAAGCAAAACAGAAGCAAATAGTATATAGTTTAAATCCTTTTCGCTGTTTTCTAATGGGGTTAAAAAATATATATCTTTAAGACAAGAACATGCAAATACTGCAAGACAAATAGTGGTTTAATTTAAATTTTAAAGAACGATTATAAGTACATAACTTGACCATGCTAGTTGTATGTCCACCTACTATACATGGTGGAACTAATGAAAGCACACTGTATTATTGCATCTAATTAAAGCCAAATTAATTATCTTTAGAATAAACATTTTCATGGATGGTGTGGATACTTTTTACAGCTGTTCCATAATGAATAAGTTTCTCTCCATTAAAGACTAATGAGTTATATTACATTTATGTGTTCATATTAGATATGCTTCTTTGAATTTAATGATGGGGCAATGAGGCCTGTAATTAAATAGTCAAAAAATCTCCATAGGGAGAAACAAAACAAATTTTTATTGCAACTAGTAGTAAAATTTCAGCTATCAGGCAGATGATGTGTTTTTTTCACTGCAATACAGAATATGAGTACTATTCAGATTTTACTAAATTTACAAACATTACCAATGTTATCTGATCTAATCACATTGCGAAGTATTGTATATTTTACTAACAGGCTGCTACAATTTTGCATTTTAGACAGTAACAGCACACATATCTCCTGCAGGAATTAATATTTTGGAATGTTACATTTTTAGGGATTTCTTTTTCTACAATTTCCTTGTAAGTCTTACTCATCTTATAATTTAACATGTTTTTCTTCTAGCATGATATAATAGGGTGCAGATATGTGGCTCTGGAGTCTTGAGCTCTGTATATGAACAACTGAAAACTGCTCAGAGCAATGCAGGAAGTGGCAAAAGAATATATTTTTATCTGCCACTAATCAACAAGTAATGCATTTATCTTGGCATCAGGGTACCTTGGCATCTGCATGTCAGCACAGACACACATAAACACACACACACATGCACAGACACAGCCACAATGTAGGTGTACCCTGAAATACTGAAATGGATTAGATGTGCAATCATGATCACAGAATGAATAAAGAAATTAAAAAAGAATATGTGTGTCTATCTGTCTGGCTGTCAGTTTGGCTAACTGTCTGTTTTTGAGCAAGTCTATTATAAAACTGTGTCAAATTTTATGTTAATTCATAACACTGAATTTGGAAAAAGAGTGCTTATGTGGGGTGATTTATACATGCCATATTGTAGAAGTTCATAAGCGATGCATACAATTAGCAGCAATTGGTGTATCTCCACAGCACCCATGACACATAGCAATATCAGTTTCTCACCCACCAAGCCTCTAAGGTGTAACACTCATAAAACAAGTTTTCTTGTCACTGCAAACTCAATAGTGAGACACATGGATGTCCCAATTATCAGGCTGGACAAGGGAAAGTCACGGTCAGCTGCCTGTCTCGTGGCTCTGGAGTCCTGAGCTCTGTATGTGAACAACTGAAAACTGCTCAAATCAATACAGAAAGTGGCAGAAGAATATATTTTTATCTGCCACTGGTGCCAGGATTCACCAAATCACACATGCACTCAGGTCTCTCAGCAACAAGTAATTTTATGACTCTATCACAGTTCATGTTGGTGTGAATGACCTAAGATGTACCTCACTGGCCTATATGAAGAAAGACATGCTTGAGCTCTCTGAGTATGTCTTCCAGGCAGGTATGTCCCTAGTCTTGAGTAGCATACTACCCTCACCTAGAATGATGCCACAGTATAAACAAAAAATGACTGATTTCAATAAATGGCATAGTTTTTGGTGTCATTCCAAGGGGAACCAGTTCCAGTCTGCCTGGGAAACCATGGTCGACAAACCTCACTGCTTTGCCAGAGACGGTTTGCATCTGGCACCCCTAGGCTTTCGGCTGCTGGCAAAGGATCTTGCCTCCCCATACTGCCTTTTTTAGGCAATGTCTTGAAAACAACATTACTGACATAAAATTAACCAATCAGAACAAAATAAGGGTCATGCTGCTAAATGCTGGGAGCTTTAACCAAAAACTGCACTCCCTGGAAGCACTTCTATAACTAGAAGATGTAGACATCTGTGCAGTCACAGAAACCTGGTTTAAGGCCTCAGAGAGTACCCCAGCCCTGCAAGGTTACAATGCCATCCACACCTTTAGACTGCAAAATGAATGTTAAAACTAAAGGAGGCAGTGTTTCAGTCTATATTAGAGATAAATTCACCTCACATGTAGTTAGACTGGACAGCTACATGGAGTTACTCCAGGTCCAGGTTATGGCGGGTAAGACCCACATTCAAGCCCTAGCCAGTTATAGATCCCCCTCCATGAGTCACAATACCCCTGTAGCCTACTTAACCAAACTGAAGACAATCCAAATTTTACTGAACACAATGGTTACGGGGTTTTTCAGTTACCCAACACCGACTGGGAAACCTACCCTAGCCCAAACTTGCTAGCATAAAAGTCCCTTGACTTTGTGAATTCAAATGCCCTAAAGCAAATTTTTCATACAGTGGCAAGAAGAACAAACATTCTAGATCTGGTCCTCACCAACAAGTCAAACAGGTGCACTGCTGCAACTGTTGGACCCTCTTTAGTTAAAGCTGACCATAAATCAGTCACCTTCAAACTGGCACTAACACCAGAACTCACAAAGGGTGAAACCAAACTATAAAACTTCACCAAGGCAAACTATATCCTTCTAAGTGAAGGTATAAATCCATTCCAAGCCCCACCCCAAGCTGAAAGTGACAACTACGCCAAAGCTTACACTAAAGCCCTGTGCAATCACTTGCATAAGTGTATAAACTTGGCTATACCAGACAGAATCAAAGTCAGAGCCCATAGTAAAATCAAGCTGCCTATACCCGGCATTTATCTTGCCCATAATTGAGTATAATGCCCTATTCAGTATGTAGTGTACTAAGCACCTATGGCAATTAGAGAGACCTCAGAGGTTTCTAACGAAGAAGATCAAGGGCCCCCAGCATGTGCTTTACATGGACAGACTAAAATCCCTGTCACTCTACTCCGTATCATATAGACTTCTTAGGAGAGACTTATGCCTGGCCTACAGAGCAAACTAAGACCCAAACCTAATGAACTTACTGCATATTCATAAATCAAATGGGTCTAGGGCTACCTTTTCCAGGGACTTAAATATGGTTTGTGATTTAAGTAGGACATGCTGGAGGGACAGACTTTTCTCCCAGATACTGCCAAGTCTTTGGAAAAGGCTACCAGTTCATGTGAAACAGAGCACCTATATGGCACTGTTCAAGAGGAACCTGGATGAGTGGATGGGACACCATAAATTCTTACTGGGGATTGTGCCCACAACCCTCCTGGACATAGGCAGTCATCACTAAATGCAATCTTGGGTATTAACTAGTACCTCTATGGTATTACATTGAGTTGAAATGGCTAGGCTTAAAATGACCTCTGTGTCGATAGCCTAGTAATCTCCTATGATCCTATGATCCTATGTGAAGGGCAGAAGAGTGGATAGCAGATGTTGCAGATATATGCTTGACCAAAGCTGAAAAAAAAATGCAGAGCAAAATGTTTTACTCAATTGCACACAGGGAGATATGCACAGCATAGTTACTTCATAGATGTGGAGTAAATTGCCCCCTGCCCCACCTCCCCAAGCATGTTACACAGTGTAAATAAACAATTGTCAATGTGAAAGAGAGAAAGAATAGCATAATACATCAATATTTTGCCAGGTACATTGGTAGAGTTGCTGTTAGAGTTATAGATAGGTTATGGTCATCAAGAAAATAGAGTGAGCAAGCAGCAGTTGGCAAAGGGTAGACATCTATATTTAGCAATTGATCCTATAACAGATGCGTCCTTGACATGACCTTTATTCATATCCATTTGCTTATTGTTATTCTGAAGAGCCTCCACACCATTGTATCCTCCCTTCCAAGGTCTGTCCATGGTCACCAACAGGCACTGTTCCTGTTGGAAGAAAGACACACATGCCTTTCCTGAAGGCATAACTGACCTCAAATTATTCATTTTCTTGTTTCATTGGCTGTCCTTTACTTATCTTGTCATATTGATACACTGACACAAGCTGTATTTGTAGATATAAGAACAACTTTTAGTCTACCTATTTAAATTAATACATCCTTTCAGTCAGGCTGTTATATGTAGCCTGGGAATGCATTTTGTAAATGTGCTCCACCCATCTATACATCCAGCCATCCATTTTCTGAACCTATTGCTGTAGTCTGGGTTGCTGTGATAACAAAATTCCTGAACAAAAATACTCCTATATGCAACATGTAATCCCTCTCCCATATCCTGTGCTTCCCATGGACTTTCTGCAAATTGGCCTCACCTGATACACCAAGCTGAACAGCAATAAGTATAATCCTAGGTCATCCTAGATTTCTCAGTTTCCTGGACTATTCTGGAATTATATCATAGCTGTCCTGCAAACACAGCTCATTTCAGCACTTGCATCTGTGATGTCATCATTTACTATGCAATGGTCTTGTAAATAGAAATGAAAGAGACAAAGAATGACTAGTAAATTAAGAGCTTCACAGCCACAGTCCACTACAGTGCCATCAGTATGATCGCCCTGCTGTCCCTATCCTACATTCAATACACTGATCCCCTTTACCTTTAGTTGTGAACAAGACCCTGAGATAAACTCTTCTGCCTGGGACTAATTACTGCTCAACACCCAGGAAAGTAATATACTCTCCCCCAATAAAAGTATAACAGTCTCTAACTGAATGTGCTAGTTTTCATCCCAATCACTTCTCACTCAGAGTGAAAATTTCATCTTCCATTGTTGTTCACAGCCATTAGAGAGTAAGTGGACGTAACTTGCAAACAATATGGTTACCACCTTCATATCCCTAAACTCAATACATTTTTGACCTTTGTCACACCCTGATATCCTGTCACAGAATATCACCAATAGAACATGAGACAATACACCCTTACACACTCTTATCATAGTCCTCTACCAACACTGAACGTGTTCAACTTAAAACTGAGAATGTGAGCACAACCCTCTCTCCTCCAATGCAGGTATTGACTGGCATGAAGAGTTACACTGAGGTGCCATACTGGTGCATCATTTCCTACAAAACATTGTAGGAACATATAGTCTTATGATATTTCCAGCTTCTAAAAAGACCTATAATAAAATTAGTAACATATTAAAGTGAAAATTATAGATAAAATGGGAAGACATTTTCTCTTTGCCTGTTTCTTGTGTTGAAAAAATCCACACACAGACAGTGTTCTGGTCCAAAAAGAGAAATAGATGCTATCCATCAATAAATTTTCAGACCTACACTGCCAGTGGTCAGCATGCCTAATGCTTTCTTGACTTTATAAATGTTAACTCCCTCAAATGACTAATCAGTCACCCTACTATCACCTCAATACTCTTGATCTTATCCTCATGTAAATGGCCAATTATTCCACACCTCCTTATATAATATCGTCCTTTCTTAAATCAGACCATATATCAGAGATATTTCACTTTTGAAACTCATGGCATTTCCTCAGAAATACCTCTGTGCTTAGGGACTTCCCAAAATTAAACCTTATTTAGTTATTTGAAGTCCTTAAATAGTTCCACTTTAATTCTTCTCCAAAGGATCCTATTGCTAAAGTCGTTAGCTATGCTTCTGACTTCTACTCACACTCAATAGGTTGTATTAATATGACTGTGTGTATCCAAACAAAATATATTAAGAGATTTAAAAACAAACCCTATTGTGGAATACCGATGTACATAAATTACATAGCAACAGAAATAAATAACTTAGGACTTATAAGAAATCTTATTCTACTTACATTGCATTCACACTTAAGTCAACTAGTAAAGAGTTTAAGGGATCCATAAGGAAGCCCACACTTAAGGCAACTTGTAAAGAGTTTAAGTGATCTATAAGGAAGCTCACAGCTTAACATGAACTTAAAATAGCCACTAAAACCAAAAATCACAACTCTTTATTTAACTATGCCAGAAAGTTTGGAGATAACATTTCACAATGTTCAAAGCTAGTCCACAATAATACTATGTACTCTGACACAAATTAAATAGCTAATACCCTACATGACAAATTTAATGCAAATTTTACTTCACTCACAGCTATTGCTGTTACACAGATTCAACAGTCACAGTCTCCATCTTTAGTTAGTATGGAACAAGACCCGTTAGACAATTAAAACTAAGAACACATCATCCATGGGCCCATGTAACATACTAGGTTGCCTGATTATCAGTACCAAATATTGATGTTCTGACCCCCAACATATTCTCTTTCATCTAATTCTCTCCTTTGGTTACTTCACTGAATCCTGGAAAACAGTAATTGTAATGCTGGTGCACAGTGGTGACGCAACAACAGACCTGATATCTATAGACCCATTAGTATTACTAGCCTCATATGTAAAGCTAATAATTTCATTATCTCAATTTTATTAATATGAATATTGAAAATCTGGGACTCTCATTAATTTGGCTTTGTCAGTGGAATGTCCTTTCTCTTTAACCTCATTTATTTCTTTGAAAAGGTCACTGAGTGAGAGGACAGTGGTTATCCAACACATGTAGAATATCATGACTTGCTGAGGACCTTTGAAGCTATTTCTCATGCAGGCCTTATTAACAAACTTGTAAAGCTGAATGTAAATCCTTATGTTGGGCATTGTTTAGCAAACTGGCTGTTTACAAAACCCATATGGTCAGAATCATATGCATTACTTCTGAAAACAAAAAAGGTTCCAGTCATGTATCACAAGGTTCAGTGTTGTTCGCTGTACTAAATGACATTTATTTCACAGACAGTGAAGTCAACACTGGTCTATGGTTATCTATGCTTACAGATGACTGTAAATTGGGAATTGTTTTTCAGTTTTTCCCTGACTTACAATTTACAGTCATCTGCAAGCATAGAAAACCACAGGCCAGATGACTGCAAATGTGAATGACTGTAAATTGGGAGTTGTTATTCAGTTTTTCACTGACTCATAATTGATCCCACATGGCTTAGACTATGGTATCAACTGGTTAAATGACAATGGTCTCAAATTACGTGTGAAAAAATGCAACACAAGTGTATTGGTAAATAAGGGTCTATATTATGTGATCAAAGAATCTCTTCTTTGTGCACATAATAATCAACATGTATACAGTGAATGCTGTGAACATCGAACGGCCAGGTCCTCTAATTTGTTTATATCCAAAACATCCTCCTGCACAAACGGCTGGTGCACGGCTGGAAAACCAAACCAAAAGTGAAAAAAAGAAAGCCAGCACTGAACTCCATGACACAGGCAATCGTTATTTAATGTCCAACTTCAAGACAGCAAAATAACATAACCATACACCAACATGGTTGTACCGGTTTCGGTAAATCATTCATCAGCAACCAAACATGATGTACAAAATGAAAACCTTCTGCAGCCATTTCTGGTGGAGAATATGGCTAATTTGCATTAGCTTCTCCACTGGACTATTGCATTTGCAAGTGTCTTCACCAGTGAGACCACTCTTCATGCTATGGACAGTTCCAAAATAAAACCATAGTGGATGAGTGAGCTATAAATCACTAAGGCTCATCGTGATAGAGAAACCTTTACAACTAAGGCTTCCACATTGCACTAAGCCTGTCTGAATTCCAGGGTTCATTTTTTATTTTATTGCACATGGATTGCAGCTTGCTATATGTAAAACAATATTTTGAACAGTGCCCAAGGTCTGATTCAAACCTCTGACAATTTTGATTCACAAATGATTATCTTTACTATTGTTTTTTACAGTGTGAATATGTATTTGTTAAAATTGATACAAAATCTATTCTGGATTTAATGAAATACCTTTATCAAACTGTGGTTGCCATAACTTTATATCTCCCCCTATATATTTATTTATTTAATATTTGTTTACCAGGAAAGTCCAACTTGGAACTAGTCACTTTTCAGCAGAGGCCCAGGACAAAACACTCCAGATGCATGTCTTTGTTATGTGGGAGGAAACTGGAGCACATGGAGTAAACCCACATAAACACAGGGAGGGCATGCAGACTCCACACAGAAGGCACCCCAGCTAAGAATCTAACCAGAGAACATCTTGTTCTGAGGTGACAACGCAACCGCTGCAACACTGCACCATCCTAGAATTGCAACATTAGAAGTTCTTCTCATGTTCTTAACTATTCAGTCGGTATAACACTTGACCTCAAAGTTTTCCAGTATATATATATATATATATATATATATATATATATCCATGGCCTCAATGTTTATCCTACTATATTGTGCTAGATGGAAGATCAATACTTATGTGCAGGAAGGTGGGCTAACCCAAGCTCTCCATTGCCTATTGGAGGCAGCACCTTGTTAAGAACAATCCTTCCTCCAGACTTACAGAATATAGTGCCACTGATCAGCTCCAGGATTCCATTTATCCCCTGATGATCAAGAACAAAGGAGTATTTTAATAAAATAAAGAATGTTGCAACATTACATCCCAGTTCTTTTACCTTTATCTTGTTATTATAATCCCCCATTCTTCATTGTTGTACAGAAAGGGAAACGGTTTATGTCTTATTCATCTAGAATTGTTTTTTTAGAAAGAGAAATGGTTTATGTCTTATTCATCTAGAATTGTTTTTTTAAACCCACTCTTCCGAGGTCCCTGGAACAGATATGACCATGTTGTACAGCTGAATGGTGTTTTATATTGAAAATAAGTATAGCTTTTTGAATTTAATATGGTAATGTACTTTCTAGCATTTTGGTATTTATTTTGAAGGAATCTTCCTGCTCAACTGCCACTGATTTAGCTCTGTTAATGCTTTTTTGACACAGGAAATCTACTTAAGAACTTTTATTAAAATACTGATCAAAATAGACTATATACACACACACATATATATATATATATATATATATATATATATATATATATATATATATATATATATGTTCTATATGCAAAGAATAGTACAGAAAGCATAAACTGGCTGTGGGTATGTCATTTGTAATTGTTGTAATGCAAGGAGTGGAGAGGGAAGAGAAACTGTAGTAAGATTTTGAAGCAATTTTTTGTTATTACCGTCTTAGCATTTCCTATGAGCTTCAGTATGAACTACCAGGAAACCACGAAAGGGTGAAAACATCATTGCCAGGCTACAACTAATGTCAAGTTTGAAATGAATGGAATGTGTCTTAATTTTTCAGTTCGTGTTTTGTATGAAGTGTCAATATTAGTAAAAGCAAGAACCCAGTATTGAAGCAGTGTAACATAACTCATCCTGGCATAGCTTACAATGTGTCAAAATTCTGTAATGTCTTAGAAGAATCAGGAGCAAACAAGGTCGATTAACCAATCTTCTCCAGAGGCATGAGACACGGTCCTTAAGTAAGAAAGCAACTGTACTAAACAGATAAAAGTATAGGGATAATATAAAAAACTCAGTATGTAAAACACATTTTCAGTTTAAATTTAAGTTAAGAGTTTAGATGCCTTTTAGCAATTTACATAGATAGAGGCATATTGGTTGGTTTTGGAAAGAAATTGGTAGGGAATGGAATGACGGAAGGCATGCATTTGCATTTATAGAAAAATTTATACTATTTTGTTTTCATTCAGACAGGACTGATTATTTTACCACTTGTGTATTATGTCCCACTCCATCTCCTTGGATGTGATTTTTATTTATCTTCTGTACTGCTGCATGATTTGCTAAGCACTGATCTGTTTCATACTTAAAAAAATGTAATTCCGCCTGAGCCACCCCATAACACCATTTCCAGGAAAATGGGAATTGCATTGTAATCCAGTTGTTGCAGCTTTGTTTTGTACCTGAACATTGTTTTATCCAAACAGAATAAGTTGCAATGAAGAGATAATGGTGCTACCCACATGGAAATCCATTGCTTTTTTCTGGTGTGGGTTATGAAGAAGTCATATTACACAGAAGACAACATAGCCATTAAAATGTGTCTGTTTTTGCACTGGTCTAATTGTCTGACTTTGCCAACTCTATGAATGTTTTCTGTAAATTAAATCTTTGAAGTAGGTGGATGCATAACATCCACTATTAAATTTTCAAAAATTGACTGGGGTGTAGACTCAATAAAGCCTATAACGTAGCCCACCATTTTTTATTCATTAAGCATTTGTGTATGTCATGTAGAGCCACACAAACATGGTAAACATCAATGCATGCTAATTACAGCATAGGCAGGTGAGTTGCATGCTAATCAGCCAATCCAAGATGGAGGCGCAATTCAAGAAGCTGTAAAGCAATTGTGTACACTCAGTCCATGTTCTGGCCTCAAATTCCAAAACCTATTGGAATACAGCCACAGAAACAACTCTGTATGGAAAGAATATTAGGGGCTGCTGTTGCTATTCTCCATGTGTATGTGCAACATAGGTTCATAGGTTCATAGGTTCATACTAGGCTATCTGCCCTGGGGCAATTATAAGCCTAGCCCGATAATATGCCGACATGCCCAAGTATATGCTACTGCTGCTGCTAATAAACCTCAGTCAAGAAGGAGAAGGGTGTTTAGATTCTAACTTTTCATGATCTGCATGAGGTGCAAACAGTAGAGCACTTCAAAGTGGATAGAAGCACACTACAGAAACTCTGCAACCTGTTATCCTCAACTGAGAACAAGGGCAAACCAAAGGGAACCAATAGCTGTAGAAACTAAGGTATGTGTAGCATTCAGAATATTAGCTACATTAACCCTGCAGAGACCAACAAGGGATATGTTGTGGGTATCAGCGGCATCAGCATCCAGGATCCTCCATCAATTCCTGAATCCTGTGTGACAATATGCCAGTCACTACATACATTTTCCCCATACACTTGATGACAGAGCTACATCTATGCAGGATTTCTACGCTGTAGTACACTTCATTGAAGTACTGGGTGCCATAGAGAGGATGCACATTGAGATCAAAGCACCACCTGGGGAACAGGGAAGGGTGTGCATAAACAGAAGGGGCTTCCACTCCATTAACTGCTGGGTCATGTACAATGCTAAGGGTATCATCCTGAACATGTGTGCTGGCGACCCCAGTAGTTACATTGACTCCCATATCTGGCATAACTCTAAATGCTACCAGAGGTTTTCTACAGGGGATATATCCCACAAGGTTATTTACTGGGTGATGCAGGGTATACAGTCAAATCATGGCTGATGACTACTATCAGAAATGCATACCAACCCACTGAAGAACACTATAATTAGGCAAATATTGAAACAAGAAATTTCATATAGCATGTGTTTGGGCTGCTGAATTCACAGTTCTGGTGCCTAGATACATTGGGAGAGTCATGCAGTACAATCCCCGTACTTGTGCTGAAATTTTCACTGTCTGTGCTATCCTTCCCAATACTATCCTGACAAAACAGCTTTATCAGGTGTACCAAGAGGAGGAACCAGACATCTCATTACTGCTGGCAAGGTCATCACAGCCACATGCAGGTGAGGAGTCAGAGGGGGAACCACCAGCTGCTGTGGGTGTAGGTAAATGTAAATGTGCAGAGTATGCTCTCGCCCTAGCCAAGAGGTAATGGATAGCACACATGCTGACCACCTAAGGGGTACAACTTTCATCCTATGCACATATATACAGTAAAATTGATGTCAGGAAATTCTTACAACCTTTACTTACCAATGTAAAGGCTTACTGCTAGCATCACACAGAGTCTGCCCTGAATTAAAACACTTGTAACTGCCAGACTACCATGGTAGGTGCTGAACCTGCAATAGGAAAATAAATGGCTAAGAACATAAATGAATGTCAAATCCTTGCAAGTTGTTACCTGCTAACGTAACTAAGTAGAAGGTGGGTGAGTTTTATGGTAATGACATCAATATGTGACAGGAATGACTTATGTCAATAGGTGTGTGCTGTTTATCAACTAATACTCTTCATGTACCAGAGATTAGGACATTAAAAAAAACTGTAAGAAAGCAGTACAATTTTCAAAAGAGCATTGCAAAAACATACATATTAATCACTAAGTCATCTATGCACCATAGATATTAGACAAAAGACTCATGCATGCCTGAATCCAAAATACAGAAAATAACAGATATGACACAGTTATCATCATTTGCACAGGGTGTTGTTTGGGGGAGGGGCAGGAGGCCAAGGCTGACACAAAAGATACTGCGTGTGTCTGAGTAAAAAAGATAGGCCGGCAGAAATTTAGATAAATTATCAAATGGCCATTTTGACAGAATGAGCTGCAAGCCTCATGAATGACCCATGTAATTGTTATGCATGTGTGTCTGTATGGGCACTCAAGGTGAAACGTGTGTGTGAGTGTTTGGAAAAATACAGCCATAGTCTGTGCTAGCTCTACATCCTAGCATGCTAGATAGATGTGAATCATGCACGGTAGATGTAGCAATTCATCGTTGTCACCCCCCGAATGTGAGAACTGGCTCTGCCAGGAGTTGAACTTGCATGTCCATGCTCGTGGTCAGATCCATTGTTGCTACCTGAACACGACTGATGTCTGCTGGACATGCTCTCCTCATGAGCATGCCTATGACCATCTATAACACTGTTACCTGCTAATGGCCTGTGAATGATTAGTGGGAGAGAGAAGGAAGACAAAACAGCAATTCAGACTACCTTCCCTGCTGTGGGTGTGTCATTCAGGATATACTTACAAATTGCAGAAGCAACTTTATCAACCTTTCAAATAGAATTAAACAGCACACATTCATAATTTTTGCTCACTAATTGCCAAACTCTCCTGCCATTGCTGAAACATGTTTTTCACTGTCACATATTTTTATTATACACTTAAAGGAGAACGATACAAAATGCACTATAGTCTGCATGTCTGAGGATACAGCACAGATAAGAGAAGAATAAAGACAATACAAAGAGAAGACAGAGCTGCCATGGTGTAAACATATTCATAAATGATTGCGTGATCAGTCATCGCACTAAATATGTAAGTCACACATAGCGCATGCAAGTGTATATGTCTTGTTAACACTGTGGAGGAAATGGGAATTGCTTGTATGCACAATTTGCTTTCCTGTTGCAAAGTTTTTTTCTTTGGCAAAGAAAGATAAGACACTCCTAGTGTGTTTTGTAGGTTCATTAGTATGAAAGTTCATACCCAGAGTTGTGTACAATTCTCTAACATGTTAAAATGTATTTTGTAATTTTTTTTATTAATATTAATATTTGCATGGTGCGTGACTTAGCACAAACATGGCAGAACGTATAAATATTTTAAATTTAATGGAAGTTGCCTTAAGAAGTGCAACTCTGCTTAGAACATTTGCATGGCATCAGCAACTTCTATTATAAGGGCAGCATAAATTAGAGCTATGAATAAACTGTCCCCCGGATTCATGAAGCTCGGCGTATAAATGGTGTAGTAGTGCCATATGCATATTAATGAAGGTGCGCCGCTACCACATCCACGTGCATAGGACACGTGCGCGAGTGCATGGGGCGTTACTAAGCTGCGCCCGGAGGTGTGTCAATGTCGGCTGGCGATGAGCAACCTAAACTGCTGAATATTATAGCCTGCCTGCAATAGTAATCGCACCTATCAGTGTCCGTGGATAATGAAATGTATGCAAAGCATGCAAGACGGTTCCCGGCCACACAAAATGGAGAACCAAACAGAAATGCATGCAACATAATATGAGTTTCCGTCCATGGAACAAATGATATTTAAAATCGTGTGTCCGTAATGTACTGCACTGTCAGAAGTTATACCCAGTGGAAGTGAAGTGCATCATGTCAGCGCGCCGCCAATACACACGTCTAGCCCCATGGGTATGGTCACCAGCAGTCCCACAGTGGTAGTGATAGTACACAGCAGGGCAGTTGTGGCTATATAACAACCGTAAAGAAACCTGACAGTCCATATTATATACCAAACACACACAAACATATGTATATTAAAATGTGCTATACACATGAACAGGAACGTAACCGTCACATACACATAGGATACTATATGCGGAACCGGGATATCCAAAAGTAGAACCCATGCATGCAAATGCAATATGCAACAACCCCTGTATAGCACATAACCCGCACCCATGTCTGAATGACCACCAAATCCAGCTACCAGCCTTGCGCATCCGTACACCTACACATAGCGGGTATTCCCCATATGTAGTAGGAAGTATTGTCCTAGGCAGTGTCCGGATTGCAAATATGTATCCCACATTTGTAAACATCCCATCACAGGTACGTAAATCCAAATGCCCACGCATTAATGTTACGGCAAAATGTGTGTACATCCCGCGTGGGATAAGTAACCTGTTGAAACCTCAGAGTTGTTTACATGCCACGGTGTCCATTACTGTACACATCTGGACAAAACGTGTATGTGTAGTCATGGTACTGTTCAGTTTCTACACAGACATGCAATTCATACTATGCAGGATGGAACAGCTGTCCACCATGAAGGTCACCCCACTAGGGTTGCCACCTGTTCAGATGGCCAAGGTGGGACATCCCATGTAAAAATGTGAGAATTTGCAGGATAAAACATACCCCTGGCCTGTGCAAAGTACAGAATTACATGTGTATGCCAAGATAAAAGCTAATGCCATAGCATTTGAATAGCTTATGCTATCCCAAATAATAGTTACGTGTACCAGATACAAAATACCGGTATCATGCAACTAGTACAGAAATGAAGAAATATATTATTGTCTTAAAATCACAGGACATTTGCCATGTCTTAGGTGTCATCACAGGACACAACTGTCCAAAGTGGGACCTCCCCTCGCAAAGATGAACAAGTGGTAACCCTACTCCCCACTGAATTATCGACAGTATATATTCAACTCAATCACATACCGACACCACCTCTCAACCTATTACAGCAACAAAATCTGGACAAAGCCTAAAAGGATGGGTGGACAAATAGGGACAGATGTAATTACTGCTCTCACAAGCTTCGAAAGTTCACGGAATAATAGTATGTACATAAGCAGGAAATGTTGTGAAGGATGTGGGGTAGTCCCCAGTATTACAGAGGTCCGCACATTTATACTCTAACAAACCTTCACATATGTTGACTGTACTACTGCATACCTGTAGTTAATTCATAGTTAAGTCATGTGCAAAATAACAACCCTCATAAGAATCAATACAGGAAATAGTCAAACGTGAATGGGAACACCACTCACCGTGGATTATGTATCATAACCACCCCCACCCATATTATGTATTGCCAACATCATAAGCTGCTGACAGGTGCCCAAACAGCTCTGTCTGTAAACACAGATTAAATGTTTAAAATGGACAAACCCTGTCCATGTGCTTTGTCTGACATTTGAACATGGTCAGGGCAGTTCCGTTCACCAGGCGGACAAGCCTAAACCCACATCACCACATGAACACCCTGACAATTAAAGACCTGTATGTGTCAGGACTATAAGCCTTTGGGTTCTGAATATCCCTGCAGTGATGAAATATGCAGCGTGGGTCCAGAGCAGTATGGAATAGGGAATGTGTAACATGTAGTACCGCATTTTTCCCAGCAGGAGAATGGATGCCTGTGACGTAAGTGAAGCGGTGAGGCATATGTTAATGTAGCTATGTACTATGGGTATGCATATAAATGAGTCAGAACACCAAACGTATAGTGGTTACAGCATCCGGCCAACGTGAATGCAGTCCTGGTTGAACAACGACTACAGCACATATAATGTGAAAGTGTAATGAATGCGTCTGTGCTGTACAGACAGTTAAATATGTAAAGGTGAACGTGTGTTTCGCAAATGTCCGTTAACCGTATTACAGATAATTACTGGTACTGTCACAAGTAATAAAGCCCACGTAAGCACAAAGACTTAGTAAACATATGTAACCCACAATAAGGATATACATGCCCGCCTGCACGTAACCCACAATAAGGAAATGCAAGTGCGCCTGTGCGTGTGTGATCCGCTCACAGCATAGTAAACGAATGCTGTTTCCCCCATGTTAGTTATACATGGCTCAAACCTGTTAACCTTGTAAAATATGAAACCGGACAAAGCCATGCAAACTACCGGTACAAATAGGGACAAACACCAGATATGTGCCAGAACAAACATAGAAAGTGGATAGAATAACGGGTGTGTCAGTAGCATGGATTCTCTGAAGGGTAAGCAGTCATAAATTGAACTGCTTACCAGAAATCCCCACTGTAAGTCTCAAATGAAATGCCACGACATTGCCAGATAGACACAAGTTTATTTAAAACACAGCAAAGATAAAGGTGCAAGCAGCTGTACACTGCGACAATCTGTATAGTGGAAAGGTATGGTATGGATATAGATATATGTGTATACACATAATCCACAGACGTAAACCAAAGCAAGTTATGAAATGAGGATTGTACATGTATATATGTATACACAACAGACTTATGTCCCGTAGATATGACATATGTACATAAATAGGCAACGTTATATCTAATATGGGTAGACAAACAGACATGCAGAAAAGGTGAATAAACTGCAGCATTCCAAACCATTGGCCAGAAAGTGACAGTCCAGCAAGTTCTACACTTTAAACATGCAGATAGGTGTCCATTGCAGGACTCCAAAAATTGAATCTTACGTAGTGTCAACCGACATTGACGCAAAAGAAGTGACCGCAGCAAATACAAAATAGCTGTACATGCAACAGTATCAGGTGCAAGGGTGACGACACATGTGTCGATAGAATGTATGACGTACGAACTGATATCCGGAGAGTGGGGAGTGCATATAAGTGTCTCCACACTTCAGTACCGCACACGTTAAACATATGTAATGGGTACCGTAGAGGGTTGTCAGGGATGGGAATCATGGGTATGCAGAAATGGGCCTAGGTGTTGTTTGGCAGGGATTTCGTAGGCCCGCCCCGTGGGAGTGATGTGGGTATAGCACACGCCTATATTCTCAATAATGGGGCAAACCATCCACTGGATATTGCGGAAATCATTTTGGGAATATGTAGGGCCCTATATCAGTGTCATGTAGGCGATTATCATGGATGGACATGTGTATGACCAAGATGGTACCCATAACTGGCAAACTGTCAGAATAACACAGCTGCACTAAGGCATAGTACATGAAATACGAATAGGGACTATATTAGATATACCCCAGACAAAGTCAGAACATTGTGAGAATACTGGGTACCATGAATACGGATGTTATGAGTGTTACTAATCATGTAATGGAAATGTCAGTCACTATTATCTACCGCACAGTCCGTAATGCCTTGCCAGCAATTTACCAGAAAGGCACATCACTATGACAAATGTAACAAGGTCAAACATCAGGGCGTTTACCCATAATGTGTACAAGTTAGGGGTATGAAGGTAACCTGTCCAAAATGCATGTACAGAACTAGTGATACTAGGTGGACAGGTGAGAAGAAAGACATCAGAACAAATGAGAAAACATGTACAAGACACACGCATGTACTCCGACAAATGTGGATGACAACGTATGCCCTGTGAATATCAATGTGGAAGGTTAATAGACACAAAAGTAATGTGTCCCTCAGGGTGTCATGCAGTGTCACCGTAACAATGTCCAGTCCCTCAGACACGTACGTGAGCTCTGCCACTGACGGAAAGCGCAAATACTGGCGCACACATACGGTACATGATAGACCAATTAGTGTGGATAAGCAGCTGTTGGCCTGTGTGAGGAATTCAACTGTCTGGGTGGGTATGTCCTGCAATATAAATGTAATGGCATGTGGCCTGTGATGCCACCATACAGTGTGTGTATTGGTGTCAGAAAGTTGATATTTTGTTACAGGCACATACTCCGCAACAGTACAGATTTACGCAGAATGTGCAGAGTTCTGCCTCATATGTTTGGTGTGTTCCACGTAACAACAGTAACATTCTGGCACTTTCATAATAACTGAAGACATGAAATAATGACAAACATGTGAGTAAGACACCAAATCTGACAGAAAAGCCATACTAATGCAAAACCTATTATTGTGTCAACTATCTACGTTTGTAAGAGCAACATGTCAATACTGCCCCTATGTGTCCCACTATCAGATAAGGCCTTGTCCAGCAACTTGCTCTAGGAGGTGGAGTGGTATGAACAGAAACAGATCCATGTGTGAGGAAACAGCAATATCGACTGCAAGATAACGCAGAAGGTGTGAAATGCGCTGCAGTAGGACATGCAGTACTGTCCGCAGGTATGTGCTGACATGTCAAATGACACAGCAATCTACATAAAGAACCTATAGGGCTGTCACCTTTACAAATGATGATAGTGGGACATACCCAGAGCCATGCACACAGCACAAATAGACATACACACATCAAAACTAGGCCATGATACATGAAGCCTCCGGTGTGTACGAGTACAGTGAGAGTACAGCAAGGATAGATGTCTGCCAAGATATACAGCAAAAGCCTGTAAGGGCGTGTAACACCGCCCGTAACATGGACGTTGCATGGACAATGTTGGGAGTTGCAACATACCCCATTGGTATGTGAAAGCTATGCAAATATGCGATACATGAAACAGTCAGCTGTCAATGCAAGAGCAGAGTCATGGGCAGAAAATAGATTATATATATATATGTATATATATATAGAAAAAGAGCGAGAGATACAGACATACCCTATTACACTACAGCATGACGCATTTACAGAACACGCTACCGAGATTACTAAATACAGCAGACACACAGGCATTCTACTAGGTGCGTGTCAACATCCGCAAAGACAAAGACGTTTGCAGGATACATCTGTGTTGCAAAGCGTCTAAAAGCATAACCTAAGTCCCCAGGTGGACGGGAGCATACACACACACACACACACACACATCTGGCAGGCCTGGGAATCAAACTTACACCTAACTACCCTATCACACTACAGCATGACACATTTACAGAACACGCTACCGAGACTACTGAACACAGCACTCCCAGAGGCATACTTCTAGGTGGGTGACATCATCCGCAAAGGCAAAGACGCCGATAGGGAATGTATGTGTTGTGAGGCATCTAAAATCATTACTGTGTCTCCAGTCAGCTGGAAACGCACACTTGGAAGGGCCGGGAGTTGAACACACACCTACCTACTCTAACACACTACAGCATTATACATTTACAGAACGCGCTACCAAGATTGCTGAACACAGCACTCCCAGAGGCATACTTCTAGGTGGGTGACATCATCCGCAAAGGCAAAGACGCCGATAGGGAATGTATGTGTTGTGAGGCATCTAAAAGCATTACTGTGTCCCCAGGCAGCTGGAAACATGCACACTTGGAAGGGCTGGGAGTTGAACACACACCTACCTACTCTAACACACTACAGCATTAAGCATTTACAGAATGCGCTACCGAGATGACTGAATACAGCACTCCCAGAGGCATACTTCTAGGTGGGTGACATCATCCGCAAAGGCAAAGACGCCGATAGGGAATGTATGTGCTGTGAGGCATCTAAAAGCTTTACTGTGTTCCCAGGCAGCTGGAAACACACACACACTTGGAAGGGCCAGGAGATGAACACACACCTACCTACTCTAACACACTACAGCATGACGCATTTACAGAACGAGCTACCGAGATTACTGAACACAGCACTCCCAGAGGCATACTTCTAGGTGGGTGACATCATCCGCAAAGGCAAAGACGCCGATAGGGAATGTATGTGTTGTGAGGCATCTAAAAGCTTTACTGTGTCCCCAGGCAGCTAGAAACACACACACACACACACACACTTGGAAGGGCCGGGAGTTAAACACACAACTACCTACTCTGACACACTACAGCATTGCGCATTTACAGAACGCGCTACCGAGATTACTGAGCACAGCACTCCCAGAGGCATACTTCTAGGTGGGTGACATCATCCGCAAAGGCAAAGACGCCGATAGGGAATGTATGTGTTGTGAGGCATCTAAAAGCTTTACTGTGTCCCCAGGCAGCTGGAAACGCACACACACACACACACACACACACACACACACACACACACACACACACTTGGAAGGGCCGGGAGTTGAACACACACCTACCTACTCTAACACACTACAGCATTACGCATTTACAGAGCGCGCTCCCAAGATTACTGAACACAGTACTCCCAGAGGCATACTTCTAGGTGGGTGACATCATCTGCAAAGGCAAAGACGCCGATAGGGAATGTATGTGTTGTGAGGCATCTAAAAGCTTTACTGTGTCCCCAGGCAGCTGGAAACGCACACACACACACTCGGAAGGGCCGGAAGTTGAACACACACCTACCTACTCTAACACACTACAGCATTACGCAGTTACAGAACGCGCTACCAAGATTACTGAGCACAGCACTCCCAGAGGCATACGTTTAGGTGGGTGACATCATCCACAAAGGCAAAGATGCCGATAGGGAATGTTTAGAGAGTGAGCGGTCTGAAAGCATATTACCGTCCCAAAGTAGACGTACACAAACACGCCAGTGCTGTCAACGGGCCAACTAAATATCTACGGAGCACAACAACACTGAATAGATACAGAATGCACCACAGACAGTACACCCTTCGAGAGAGCAACAAGTGTGTTCAATGTAGGCATCCATCGTGACATTGAAACTGGACATCCAGTGTCTGGATGACCACCATGGCTATACAGGATGTCAATGGCCATGCCCACACGCTTAGTATCACACGTCTGTTTGGAATGTACTGTGTGTTCATCTACACAATGGTGTACTGCGCATGTTCACACACTTAGCAGTTGCAAAGGGCCATCTTGCATGCACACGGAGTCTAATCACGGAAGGACGCAGTGTGGAATGTACTGTGTGTCCATCTACACAACGGTGTACTGGGCATGCTCACACACTTAGCAGTTGCAAAGGGCCATCTTGCATGCACACGGAGTCTAATCAAGGAGGGGCACAGTGTGGAATGTACTGTGCGTCCATCTACACAACGGCATACTGGGCATGCTCACACACTTAGCTGTTGTAAAGGGCCATCTTGCATGCACACGGAGTCTAATCACGGAGGGACGCAGTTTGGAATGTACTGTGTGTCCATCTACATAATGGCATACTGGGCATGCTCACACAGCTGTTGCAAAGGGCAATCTTGCATGCAGATGGAGTGTACCCACAGAAGGGCACAGTAAGGTATAACTGCCCACACGCACAGGGCGGTCACACATACAGTGACCTGTACACACACAGCTGCCATCACAGCTGTTACAGGTGCAGGTCACACACGTACACACTGCAGTGTACACTGTAGCTGTCAAGTCAGCACCATGTCATTGGTGCAGCACTACACAGCCTTACGGTCCCACAACACCATGTGACACATGACCACTGGGCTGTACAGCAGTGTACACCAGCTGTGCAGAGTACACACGTACCAACAGGGATCCAACAGGTGTTATGCATTGCAATGATACCAGTATACATGAACAGGTCGGCTCAAGACATACCATAGCCCCTACACAGCTGTGACACCTAACTGTTGCTGTACACCAATGAACACACGTCTGGGTATGTCATACATGTGATTGTGTGGATGTGTGCATGGACTGCACACACAACACATACATACATGGCCTTTGATGTACCTCGTGCATAACACTGGCCTAATCAATGCTACACACGCAAATTGAATGTGGGCCCAAGTATGTTGAATGCTCACACTACAGGTGGTAGCAGTGTTGACCGGGACACATACCCTTGTACTGGTCGCCTGTGACACCCGTGATATCATACCGCAGTCCATGTGTTATTTATGTCAACACACATGTCCAACAATAGCAATGCATACAAACATGGCAACAGGAGACACATGTGACATCTTTACTGTGCATGCAGCAAACATGCATGTGCAGTGGCCGATGTCCGTAACATAGTTGCACCTACCTACGACATGCAGATGCAATGCAGACCCATCATTGACATCTGTATATGGTGACATACAAACAGCACGTATGGAGGGATGTGTGTACATAACTTGGTGAACCACCTGTCTAGATGTATGTGTGCAGGGGATGGCTCACAGTTGTGTCACACACCATCCTATCTTGCCATGTGCTAACTGTACGCTATGTCGCTGTTACGTGACGGTGCTGACATAATGCATACACAGCGGTCAGGTGTTAACAACTATATGTCATGTGGCACCTGTAACACCTACAACCTCTCGTGTGTATATAGCAGCACATTTGCCAGATATAGCGTTGGTACACATAATGCAATCAATATCGCTGCATGTCCACCAAACGTATCATGATATGGCTGGTGTATCATTCCCAGCACTGCCATGTGTGTCCGAATGTGTGACCAGGGATGCCACATATCGCGGGGAATATGTCCCAGTTGCTACACATCCCTGTACACCATTGTAGAGAACTGTACATACGTCAGTGTGGGAAGCATGACGTTCGCCGGTGAGGTGCATCACACACATCGGCTGTCCGTATACACATGTGTGGTCACCACAGTGTGTGTGTGTGTCTCTGTATGTATGCCTGTTGCTTGGTGTGAGTGTGTATGCTAATATACGGTGGGAAATTATCACTGGCCTCATGTGTTGACTAACCCGTAATGGTGATGCATTGCACAACCCTGTTGATGCCATAGGTCCCAGCCATACTGGCTACCTGTGCATGTCCCTTCTCTGTGACACATCGTGTGGGTGCATAGTACTGTGAGGGTGATGACCACAAAGGCAAGGGTCCCCAGCTGCACACTATGGGGTGTGCGTTATAGTGGTGTACACCCCATGACTGCGGCCATGTTCACATACTGTTACAGGGTCCTACTGCTGCACAGTGTGGCCTCCAGCTACCAAGTGACACCTCACATCATCATTGGCCAGGCCGCTGTGTACAACCCCTGCACCATGTCACCATACCTGTAATGTGTCCTGCTATGTTTGTCACGTCTCTGTCCAGTGTAGCCTGTGGCACCGACCACATGCGTCAGGTGCAATATATGTGCGGACATCTGTGTCATGTTTGTGTGTCCAACAGTCAGGATGAAGGTACATGTAGCATGCTGATATTGCCAGACATGCCTGTGTGTACTCCACAGTTACACATGGGGGACTGCAAACACTGCTACCTGTAGGCACATGCAAGTACACCATAGGAGGGAACAAGGGTACCACAACCAACATGGTGCTACAGATGTAACCGAGACACATACTGTGAACACATCACAATGCATGCTGCACCTACACTACATGGTGTGACTGGTGCATGTCGACAGTACACAACCTATGTCACATACACAGCTCAGTATTCACACACAACCACTGCAACATACACATCCCTCACTTTGCATACACAGGTATCACATACACCTCTCACTATGCTGTTCACCCTGTGCATCAGAATATTTGTGCATAACCCTGCACCGATGGTGTGGATGACAGGGATGTGGCACAGGCTTCATCATATGCACAGGGTGATATGTTTGCCAGGGGCATAGGCTGCACACAACCACTGCAACATACACATCCCTCACTATGCATACACAGGTATTACATACACCTCTCACTATGCTGTTCACCCTGTGCATCAGAATATCTGTGCATATCCCTTCACCGATGGTGTGGATGACAGGGATGCAGCACAGGCTTCATCATATGCACAGTGTGATATGTTTGCCAGGGGCATAGGCTGCACCAATGGATAACATCATGTGTGTTTGTAAGGGCCAGTGAGTTGACTGGACATGTCTGTGCAGAATGCATGTGGATGTTGTGGAGCCCTACAGTTGGGTTTGCTGTGTGCGTGTATTTGTGTACACAGTTCTGCCATTTGTGATGCCTACACGGGGTATAATTGACAGCCCCAGATTGTACAGTGCAGGTTGTACAGCTCACTTTGTTCGCCCACGGCCACGTGACCTGTGCCTGCCTGGGGTTGCACGGGCACTACCAGGTGGAGGTACAGAGTGGCTACTGTCCGACGACACATATACACTGGAACCGTGTCCTTGTTGAGACCATCCAGGGCCACATCCACGTGGCCTGCTGTGTCCTGGTGTTGACAGCACAGCAGCAGCTGCACTGCTACTGCTACCGGCACTATGGGAGCGGGCATGTGAGGTGGCATGCTCACGTCGACCTACACTAGGTGGTGTTACTGGCCTACGTCCACGTGGCCTATGCCTCACTCCTACCAAGTGTTCCAGTACAGACAGCTCCCACTGGTGGATTGCCATGCCTCGGTCAAGGATTCCAACCATTTCACCTAGTCGCCTATCTAGAACATTAGCAATCTGCTGTTGAGCATTTGCCAATGCCTGGATGTTGTCATTTAGGGTATGGATAGCAGCCCTCTGCAGCCTCTGCCCTTCTCTGTTCTGCCGTTCAGCATGTGCCTGTGCCGCCATTACAGTCTGGAACATGAATCTGGTGATACCAGCTGCTGTGCTCTGTCCTGCAGGTGCATGTCTGCCAGAGGTCCTCCTACGAGCAGCACCGGCCACATGCCTGTGTGGCACATCTGCAGTCATTACACTGACACCATGGTGCGTAGACACACCTTCTGTAGCCACCACACGCTCCTGTTCCATGCCAACAGATGCTGACTGTCCTTCCTCTATGGCCACCGGTGATGCAGTATGTGTTGGCAGCAGAACTGTGTGCGGGGAAGAGGGGGACATAGCTGGGATGGTAACCATTGGCACAGATTCAGCCCCTGACAACCCTGCCTGTACCTCATGCATATGTTCATCACCGCTAGTATCTGTGGGGACACTAACATCAGATGGACCGCAGGAGGGTAACGCACCTACATCACCTGTGAATGCAAAGAAATACTGTAAAGTACAATAGACACACACACAGACACACACACAGACACACACACACAGACACACACACAGACACCCACACACAGACACACACAGACACACCATGCATGTGATTTGTCAGATGGCATGCAGCATGCCTGTGATAGAGCAGAGGGCATGCAGCTCAGACATTAATAGTGTTAGTAAGCATACCTCCCAGGGGTGCACACTACAGCAAGCAGGTGTCATATCAGTAGCCATGCAGTTCACACAATCATGGTAGTATGCATGCATCCCCGTGATACACCATGTGGCCCAGAACAGGATAACAGTACACATGGCTGAAGTGACCTTGACATGTAATTTGCTGACATGTGCATTAACATGCATACATGTTTGACACAATGGTGTCCTGACACATGTACAGCATTATAATGGGCTTCACAGTGCAGTGTTGTGTGTATGCCCTACAGATAGAATGCATGTTTAGCCAATGTGCATGAGCACGGGAGGGTAGTGTGAGCTGTCTACATTGCTATACAGTGTGAAGTACAGACACTGTGCCATTGCATGGCAACATGAGGCATGTATGTTGCTGTAAAATGCATAATATGTACACATTGCCTAGCCATAACTGCAACACAGTCGTGATGTTCGACAGATTGTATATGGTAGAGTTCAGTGACACCTCCAATAGCTGTGCACAGGCTTTTAGGTTGTCCACTGTACCACATCAACTGTATAATTGGTCAACTAAGGCTATAATTGGACCATGTGTGGACAGTGTGCAACAGGGTGTATACACATCCCATATATTGTGTGGCTACATGTCTCTGGCCATCCCCCATGGCCATGAGTGCACATGTGGTGGCCAATTGTGTGTGATGGGTATCTTCTCCACATGTCTGTGTGGTCCCATATGACATACACTCATACATGTCAGATATGTTACATTCCACAGGTCTATGCAGACAACGGGTTGTATGTTTGGTATGTGAGGTATAGGTCATGTGATAGTGTGACAATATTGCAGACAGAACACTACATGTCTGGGACATGTCAGGTGGCACATCACAATGTGTGCACCCGATGCAGGGGCATATGACACAATGGTGACACTTGTGGGCTGCCCATATCACAGCTCACTGTGTGGTACTGTGTGCGTACCACACATGTTGTTCCAATGCATACTACATATGCCTCCATTGTAGAACACCTCCACGGTTGTATGCATAGCTGACCACACATGTCGCAATGACAAGTACTGTGGTTTCAAGTCTGTGTATCATTACGTGTGAATATTATGCACATGGGTGGCATGTGTGAATGCATGGTGGTGTGACCTGCATATGGTGACTGGAACAAATATCAGGTGTGCAAGTGTTAAATGGCCACATGGCAAATAGATCTACACTGTAACATGCCTGATACAGATGACAGTCTCACCTGCAACGGACCCATGTCTGTGCGGCACACCCGAGGTACCTGTATAGGGGTGACACACCAGTACGAACATTATCCATGACTGTATGACAGCCACAGGTTGCACTGTGCATGTGCACACATTCACCTGTGTAATAGCATATAGTATGCACATGTGTGAATACACAATGTAGCATACTGTAGTATGCAGCATGTGTGTCCACATACCTGGCATATGTTGTTACTTTACATTATGTAGAGTGACACATGCAACTACATGGGATATAATAGTCATATGTGCATTACTGACTTAACAGGCAACTCCAGGCTCATTGGTTGGGAGACACCCACCTCCACTATGGCAGCTAGTGTTTCTGGATGCTGTTCCCTGGGTGTCCCAAGACTGGCCAGTAGCTCCTCGGTGTGTGTGAGTGGGGGCTGGGTTGGTGGCCCACCACCTGTTCCACCTTGTTCCCTGGTGATTGCAGTGGCACACTGTTTTGCATGTCGTATCAGGTCTGTGCAGTGTCTGCGCACCTGCTGGTAGGTGTGGTTATGGCCACCCACATCGTTCACCCTCCTGCGTAGATCCTGCCACAGGTCATCCCACTGCTGGGCATGCTGTGGCACATGGCTGAACAACAAGTCATAGTTGTCATGGAGCTGTGGGATGAGGACATCATCCTCCTGGCGGGTGTATGCTGGGAGGCGTGTACGGGGCATTATCTGTAAAACATAATGATGGTGACAGGTCACAGTTTGAGAGATGTACAGAGATACTGCTGCACATACATTTCTATGACATCTACTGCATCTGTACAGTTATCTTTGCAAAGCATCATGACACTGACACGGCTGACGTGTTTGTGTCACACATGTCACACCCATTATGCATTGGATATCATCACCATATATGTGTGTCACCTCATTACAGTGTTCATACTCCATGTAAATGCTGTCTTGCTGTGGGCATGTCTATTTGCCTGCACTTGTGTTCTTACCTATCTGCACATGCCTCGATGTGTCCACAGTACTACTGTTGACCTGGATGCTGTGTATATGTCACATATCAACACAGACACAGCCGGAATGGACTTGAGCAGTGACAATGCACACATACGCATGGACACCTGTACATGCATGTGTTTTGCCATATACATCTACACAGCACTGTACAACTGTTCAACATCCTGACACGGATCGCCTGTATTACACATGTGATAGACATGGGACAATGGATGGTCAGACGACATTCGTAGGGATGGTCATCAACCATAGCATGTGCGGGCACGTTTTCCACACTGTTACAGATGGCCATTGTGCCACCGCAAGCTGCATCAGTGCCACCTTACTGATCCAGTCAGTTGATAGTACATCTACCATGCGGCCATCACACCATGTGTGACTGGGATGACATCTGCAGCTTTGATGGACAGGGTTGCATGGTATCGCGGGAGTATGTCACATATATGGCACAGGGATCTGTCCAGCCTGTGGTGATCCTAGTATTAGGACGGTGTCTGTCCATGACATATGTCATATAGCTCAGGATATGGAAATGTAGCATGTCCACCATCATGGTGTAGCAAATATCCTTCTGCAAGGTAGACGGCATGCTGCATAGTGGAGGTGTGGATTGTGAAGGCTGTTATCGCACATCCATGCATAGCCATTACCCCTTACAGGTGGTATGTGATCCAATATTGGTCACCACAGTGCTGTATATGCCTGGCCAGTGATCTCCGTGCTAATGGATGGCACCCTGACATGACATGGGTACCTCAGGTGACTACCTAAGGGACCTGGAGACGTCACCATATCGGCAGTGCACTGCACAGCACCATCCCTTACACAGTGTCCATAATGTTGACCACAGCCTAGGTAGCAGTTTATGAGTACAGGAATGTTCACCTAGCGGTGACACTGCTGGTATCATCCATCAGACTGTGCACATATGTCAGACACCTCACACACACAGCCCATTCTGTATGTTGTTCACAACACTGACACAGCTAAACTGATAGGCCATGGCTATTCACAGCTTTACATACACAGATGCCTAACATTTGTGCGTGTGGTATGGGCTACAATGAGGGTGGGGTACAACACATTAACCCTGTTCTACTGTATCTGGCACAGATGTGCTGTGCACATGTCACTCTTGCACCTTTTGTAGTTGTGGGTCTGTCAACAGGCCACTGGTGGAACACACCTGTGACATGCAAAGGTATTTGTAATCAAATATCCGTGCTATCTTGTACATCTGTATTGCTAACATCTACAGTGCTAATGGTTCATGGACATGCACACCATACTCAGCAGGGTTATAGTGCGGTGCCACCCTAAATGACTGTCATCACCACTTGTGGGCTGATATTATCCAACACCTTATCTGTATTGTATGGTCATGCTAGGCACTTGTTCAGAACATGTGAGCATGTCATGAGCTAATGATTACTATAGCGCCCATTCCACACCATTTCCCACAGGTACACTGGCTGTCCTACACTTCCCAGCTTGCTTAAGGTACGACAGCTGTTGTACACACGTAATGCACATATCTTGTGGGACATTGTTGTATATGCAGGCATGTCCAACTGTCACGTACCAGTGCTACTGCCTGTCTTAATGAGGGATATGTCGTACATGTGGCAATAGAGCAATTATCTCATGTACACATTCAATGCTCACTTCCCAACATACGGCACTACAGCCTGTGGGGGATGCACGTCTGCAGCCGTGCTGGGCCCATAGCTTTCAGGTGTACCTCATTACGGGGAACGTACCTCATTTGGGGTTCTAAAATGTGCATGTTCCTCAAGGTTCCACATTGGAAGGGTCTATCACACATTCATTGTTGTACATAGTTTACCTGCTAGCCATGGCTAGATAGATGAGAATCATGTTAATTCATTGGAATATCTGTTTTATACGTAAGACCAGCCTATTTTAGCCATCATATGCACTTCCTAGTTGACGCTGTTAGTAAACCAGTTGTAAGTGTTCCACGTTTCGCCCATTTGTCACACTGTCTGAGGGCTAATGTTCCTCATTTTGGGGACAGGAGGCTGACAGCTATGGCTGGGGGTAATGCTGTCGCCAACCCTGACTGCACCTGACAGTCATTTGGGGATGTGTAACATTCGCAACACACCCCATCCATCACATAGTCTCACATAATCTACACCACTGGCCACACCTACGAGGACAACCTGTGCAGTACGTCTCCATACTCACTGTAGGCACCAGAGGTAGCCCCCATCATGGAAGACAACATCACCAGCTTATAGCCCACAGACTCATGTGTGCCCACCACATACAGCCAATAGTGTGTTATAACATTCACAACACACCAGTCATAGCTGACTCTGTAGGGTGTCACACTGCAGTTCCACACAGCAGGTTACACAAGGCATTAGTCGCGTTAGTCGCTTACATCTTGCTGTCGGGTAACTGCTTCTGCAACATAACCTATGCACCCATGCCACACCTCACCAGGTACGATATGTCTGTCATTCGCCATGTTAGTGTGACTGCCCTGTGATGCCACTTCACAGACTACATGTGCAGGGACATGCAATAGCTCACCAGTCTTATAGCCCTGAGGGTGTGGGCCTAGCCCTGGGGAGCATTTTGCATTCATTCAGACACGATACCACTGTACAATCACCGACTGTGTCACTTTAACAGTTGCCTATGCTCCTATTGTCATTCCACAGGCATGTGGTATCTGTCCGCTATGACTGTCCTGGTCAAACACAATGCTGTAGCACAGATGACTTGCACCTGTCGGCCCTGGGAGTACAGCTCACATGCTAGGCTCTTGCTGCTTCTATACTGCCTGTCCTGCACAGTTTCCAATAACTGTCACCGGCAGGGCGGTAACTGGCATGCGCGACATGGGGTCATGTGACACATTGCTTGCATCTTCCCCTGTGATGCACGCAGGCAAGGCACACCTTATAATGCACCACTCCAACATCTCTGCAGTGACTGGGACCTGCCTGTAGGCTCTGCAGAGTACACCTGCAATGACAGGTTATAGACGGACCATACCTTCCAGGCACATACCTGGACCGGCACACCCACAGCTGAGGGGTTCCCATATCCCACTATGTTTTGCACACATCCTGGCAAGTTGCTTAGCACAATGCATGAGAGGTGCTCCACGTGCAAATAACTGTGTCTGGGACGGCTATGCATATTGTAACTAGCGACAGAATCAACATCATACCCCACGGGTAACATACCTTCTATGGTGGTATAGTGGACAGTGGGCCTCAGCTACTACTGCTGTGTGACTGACACTACCCCACACTTCACTGGGATAGCCACTCATGTACCGACACATCCATGAGTCATACCCTCCACTCTGCTGGATCAACACATACACACCACCTCCAAGACCTACATTACCATTGGCATGAACACTACCACTATATGACTGGTGTTACACACCTGGGGTTATCCCCTCATTGGTGGATTCCAAACATATGCTAATCTACCTTGTTAGCCACATCCCGGAAACACACCCATCACAGCATACACAGTACATGTGTACTACTACACCTACTAAAGACGTCTGCTGACAGCGGTTGTTAACATCATGACACCCGTGCAGATGGACAATGCACATACAAATGCTGACACATATCCCAGTGCACTTAATTAGCATGTACACAACTGCATGGATCATGCTGTTCCACACAGAGCAATTATGGTACACACCAGATAACAGACGCCACTCTGGTGGTCATGTTCCACGGACATATGATGTACAACAACAGGTGTAGGCTGTTGCACAGTGGTGTACATTCCCATGTGTGGGGTGGCTCACTGGTCAGCCGTGGTGGGGGGGCCACAGGGTCCCTCATCACATACTCCAAGACTAGCTACGTAAACATGACTGCCACACATTCCGGGGTGTACCACCAGGCATTATGGTGGTATGTCAGTATTCGATGGCAACACCCACATCTGCTGTCACATACAACAGTCACTCAGGAACATTGCAAACCCAGGTATTGTTGGCAACATGCTGGTGGATGGATTCAATGCTGACAGTACACCCTCTCACTCACTACAGGGCCGCAATCCATACATGAACATTGTGGTGTCCCTGTGGTCACACCTACACAGTACTGACCTACACTCTATGTGTCCTGGGACACTGGCCCCATGTCACCTTCCAACGTCCCAGGCTGTGATGTCCACCAACCTCTGAATTACTTGTCTCCCCACTAGGCCACCATATTCAGTAATAGCCTTGTTTCAGACATTGTAGACCCTGAATGGCACACAGCAGCATTTATCACACTACACACAGGTGGCACCGCATTGCATGAGTGGGACTATAGTCCTACACACCTGACTGGACTGTTCTGTGTGGCTATGGGGCACATCGTCAAGGACGTCATTCTCAGAGACATTGTTGGTCTCCCGTCCTCTGCTGCCACCCGGGTTGGGCTTGTTAAGGCCAGAGCCTGGCCCCTACACATGGTGGACTCCTTTCATACAGTTACCAGGGCAGTTGCTGATGGTACGGGAGTCCACACATCCTACATTGTCCTCTCATTGCCTTTCAGCACCATACCCCATTCTGGTATTGACAACATACACATCCACCTGCACATCGTACCCTGTGTCTCAGGATGTTATGCTATGTGGCTCATGGACAGGACACACAGTGAGGCCAGCATACCATAGTACCTACTACATGTCAGGTACTTTGGCATACCTCGGTCCTCAGTCATAGGGCCCCTCATGTTAAGTATATGCTTCCCTGCAGAACAGGCTGGCACAGGGGACTTTCTCTGCCTAGCTTTAGAACCCCTACATACCAAGCGCCATGATTGCTCCACCAGCTGATACTGACTCCAACCAAATGGGTGTCGCTGTGACAGATACATAATATGACTATCATGGCATCAAGCTGCATGACACAAGGTGCATGCACATCACCTTTGCATTACACCATTCACCACTGACTATCACATGGATGGTAGTCCCCTATATACATATCACATTGTACATGTTTGCAGTACACACATATGTCACACCCACTCCTGTGGTTACCGTATTGCCACTGTGGCGTGGATATCCTCCTACGTGGCCACACCTATCTGTACTGGGTGTGTAACTGGTACATAGGCACCCATTGTACCTCTGAACCCAAGACATCTACACACATTCAAGGGTACACCACCCCATTTAGGGTGTACCTTACACAACAGTTACAGCTTTACATGCCACAACATTAACACGCCATGACGTTTACTGAGCTCTGACAGTGTAACTATGCGGCTGCACTACGGACACCACATCTATACACATTTGCATACTACATAGTCAGGGGTGACCTCTGCTGATCAGACAGGGCCCATGTCCACAACATTATTGATGGATATACTCCTCATACGCAACATAAGCAGAGGCCACTGTGAGCAACATGCTCATGGATATGTGCACACACACACCACAATGAGTGGGATGTGCGTCTGGGTTACATTCCCAAACAGGACACTCACCATGCTGTGGAACATAAGTCCTTTGTACATCACGCAGGGACACTCAGTGGCACTGTTCATGTGATACCTCCCTTGGTGGTTGGGAGACACATGTAGGCCTGGGATCACTGCAGTGGCTGTACTGTGCAGTGGTGCAGGTGACACCTGGCTCTGCTCTTCACAGGACACTACCCTGGAGAAGTGCCACTAGTGGGAACACTGTAGTTGTTCTTACACATGGATTTGACAGACTGCATAGTACCCCACTATGCACCTGTGCAGCTATTACATGTCCTTTGTGCATGGTTACTTGGTAGCCCTTCCATTTAGATTAGCTATCATGCTATTACTATGTCCCATACCTACAGGCCATATGTATCCTGTTATTGTACATACCAATAGATGATACCTGTGGTATGCATGATATGCCTGTTATGCTGTGTAGAATATCTGTCATATCTACCTATAATACTATACATTACACATATTTCACATAGTATCCCATAATGCAAAGCATACTTGCTCAGCGGGACCACCTTACATATGTCATTAACGTTATTTACCCATACACATGCGTGCTGTGACAGTATATCAACATATACTATCCCCTGCTATGGCACGTCCTTGTTGGACATACCCTACCACTGACGGCGGGTTGTATGGCATTGTTCTGTTTAATGGCCTCATGTAGCATCCCTTCTGGTGTCTGTGCTGTGTACCTTGTGTCCCACTGCTGTACACACAGATTCTACAAGCGTTAGTATGCTCAGCAAGACATCACTACATCAATACCTTTCCCCACTTTATGCATTGCGGACACGTTTAATTAATGCTAACCAGGCTATACATACAGTAAAACTAATTAATACAGATCATGCTATACATAACCTTACATATCGGGCATTCTACATATCTTATTGTCATTACAGTGTTTCGTTTCTATCTCTCTCACAGTGTTTCAACTGTTTTTCGGTATGAGCATATGGTTTGAATGTCTGGCAAGTCATCCTTATATACGTCGATACCTGAAACATGTGGATTATTCCCACCAATTGGTGTTCCTGAGTGACTAATTACTTGCATATCAGCTGTGCAGCTACTCCATTCACCAATTACCTGGCGACAGTGGGGTATAATTGGATTCTCCACTTGGGCGTTGCCTGTTTGCCCTATCTTCGGGGAGACGGTCTGTATTGTGTTTTGGTATGCGTAACTGCAACTGCTATGCATGGAGACAAGTATAGTTTGGATTCATGTCCCTCGCGGATTGTGTGTGACAGGTAGAGTATTTGGTTCAACATGTGGGTGTACCTGTCATCCCGACGTCTGATAACGGAGTATTGCAATCAATACCTGTAACATGGCTGTTTGTTCCATTATACAACGCCTGCAATTTTGCATGTTGCCTTTAATTGTGTCTCTCACATGGTATGTTGAGGGTTCTGCAGATGTAATTGACTGACTGGATGTTTGTGCTGCTATTACAGTTTGTATTGCTTTAGTTTCTAGTGTGGGGGATGTCGGTGGTTGTACGTAACATATACAGTTTGTGGGCCTTGCATTTCTACATAATCCATATATATGTGTGTGGGCTCCGTCCCTGATTAGAGAGCTAACAGTTAGTAGACTTATGTTACGGGATTGTACGTTGGGCCATTGTTAATTGGTTTCTATATCGTCTGCAGGTGAGCTTGCTACTTCTATACCTCCGTAATTGCAGCGATATATCAGGGGATATGTGTAGGTGACAGCTATCCCTTGTATTTCTGTCCCAGATATTTGCCGTCATTGTGGTTGTGTTGTTAAAAGAGCCTGTTTGCCATGGGTTGCCACCTTATCATATGGTCATTGTTGGACACTTGCGGGACACAAAGCAGTGTTTACAGGCCAACACGTAGCCACGGTCAGTACACAGGTAGCACATACTTTTATCCTCACTACATACCTATTGTTGTGATTTTTGGATACTTATCATATTGCATGTAACATTTAAGTTTCTTACATACAGGCATAACTATTAAATACGACTGTTACATTATATATGGGACATATTTATGTCCTACCATCTCGGACATTTGCCCTTTGTACTGTTTTATGTCAGGACACACCTGCCCAGGGTGGGGATGTCCCTCCTACTGTGGTACAGATAGTAACCGTATGCCTACGGCTAGCTATACACACACCTACCATACTGATCTGACTCTGACTTGGCATCAACATACACATGTTGCGGACACACACACACATTACAGTCACACAGAAACGCACACGGCACCCTCAACGCACACTTAACAGACTACGGCACTCACAGACACAGTTGAACACAGTACCTACGTGGACCACGACACCGTCAGCGGTGATTAACCGTCCCTTCATATCATCATACTATTACTCGCGGATGTACTGTTCCTGTACTGTGTTCTATCGGTCTTTCAGCCTCTTGGTTACACATGTCGGTATGTTACACATTCCATGGTTGGCGGTATCCTATTTATTTGTATCTCCAAGATGTTATGAATGTTGTTGAACTATCTATCATATTTGCAGATATCGCTGAATCCATCTATATCACAATATATCCCTCTATTGCCCTTTCTATCTGTATTATATATATGCATATGTGTACATATATATATCTATATATATATATATATATATCTATATATATATCTATATATATATATATCTATATTTATATATATATATATATATATATATATATATATATATATATATATAGATATCTATATCTATATATATATATATATATATATATATATATAGGTTCATAGGTTCATAGATTAGTACTAGGCTAATTGCTCTTGCAAGCCATTTTAAGCCTAGCCACATATCCCTTGTGAGACTCAAACCCTGCACCTTGTGTTTGTAAGGCAAACACCTTAACCATTAGGCCACCCTCCCAACCCCTTATATATATATATATATATATATATATATATCTGGCGGGGAACGTGACAGACACACAGCACCACCATATGCTGTAAGACTCATGTACTGTTCAGGTGTTGACATTCCGTGTTGCACTGGCTGTTGTGTTTACAATGTTTGAGGGCTGCCTATGTAGGAGTCACACATTGGGCCACCTATACATTACAATTTACAGGTGGTCATGTTTGTCTGCCATCCATTTTACTGTGTGTGCAGGTGGAGAGATGTCAGTCCATAGGGGCCTACATGATCAGTGTATGTGCTATACGTTCCCTCTTTGCCAAGGCGTAGGCATATTGGGCATGCCTCCGTCTGCCTACTGGGGCTGGCACAGTGTGTTCATGGTCTGAATCCCTCTGTGCCTGCACTGGCCTTGGCAATTGCGGTGGGCTATGAGGGCCTTCACCATTTTGTCCCTTCTGCAGCTGCTTGCGCAGGATCATATTATGTAGCATGGCACATACTATGACGATGTGGGCACACGTGTCTGGAGAGTACTTCAAGGCTCCACCAGATGTATCCAAGCACCGGAACCATGATTTCAGCATCCCAAACACATGCTCTATGATGATTCTGGTTTGTGCATGTGCATCATTATGGTGTTCTTGCATGGGTGTGTGTGCATTTCTGATGGGAGTCATCATCCTCGGCTCCAGTGCATAGCCAGCATCCCCCACGAGATGGCCATGTGGGATGTCCCCCCCTGACAAATACCTGATACAGCTGCGAGGCATGCCAGATATGGGAGTCATGGTAGCTTCCAGGGCTGCCAGCACACACATCCATGATAATGCCCTGGGCATTGCACACGACCTGGCAGTTGATGGAGTGGAATCCCTTGCGGTTTATGTAGCGCATACCCTGCTCACCGGGTGGTGACTTAATTTGTATGTGCGTGCAGTCTATCGCACCCAGTACCTCCGGGTATTGTGCCACACAGTGGAAGTGACGCATATTGCTGGCCAACTCCTCCTGAGTTCTGGGGAAGTATATCTGCTCATTGGCATGTGGTAACATGGCATCCAGGAACTAGTGTAGTACCCTGGATGCTGATGCCTCTGAGATACCCATTATATCTCCAATTGGCCTTTGAAAGGTACCTGTGGCCAGTATTCGCAGGCTTACACATACCTTCGTGTCCACTGGTATGGGTTCCCCTCTGTTTTTTCTGGTTCTCAGGCGTGGCCGGCACAGCTCCACTATTTGCTGTAAGATGTCCCTATCCACCCTGTAATGCTCTACTATCTCCAGGTCATGTAGCCCCTGGTAGGTTACCCTTGGTCTGAACACTCTCTTTCTCCTCCAAGGCCTGCGGTGGTTGTCGGCGTCATCCTCCACAACACCGTCAGTCTCTAACACATGCTGATGAATCACAGCTATGGCAGCTCCCAACATGTACATTTTAAAAGTTCCCCATGTGTTTACACCTATGGTGCGGTGTTTGGGAATACACAGGTGTGTGTTGGGTGCTTACACACTTTATACTATTGTGCTGTGAACACCAATGATGTCATAGGGTGTGTATGTACATTCGTAGCTACAGGTTATGTTATGTATTTTACTGCCGGAACTACTATTGTGGTGCCTTTGGTGTTGAATTACATTTGTCTGCCGTGGAGTACCTCTTGACCTTCCCTTTACATTTCTGTGCATTGCACCTACCATTTTCTGGCGTGCATCCTGCAGCCTACTTTCATTTGTGCTTTCCTTGACCTGGCGTATCTTGCGTTATGTGTGCTACTGCCGGTCTGCTGTCAGTTTGCTTTGCTCTGCTGTGTCAGGTCTCCTATCTTTGCAATCCAATACCTCCCCTCCTTTCTTTGCATTCACATGCCTCCCCTATCCTGTTTTGCAGGTTTCTGCAAGCGGACTTGTCAGCTGCCGTCGATTGGCCTTCGTGGTTTGATTGGTGTTGATTGCTCATTAGTACTCCAATTACCCTACTTCCACATTTCCTTTTCTTCCCCTGACCTTCCTGTTTCTGCTATTGTTTGCAGCCCGTGCGTCCGATTACTGGTTTCCGGCATGTTTTCATCCTCGTACATATGCGCTTTTGGCCACCATGTGTGCTCTCAGCTAAACGATTCCTCCCCATCCCTATCCTGCAGCTTTGCTTAGCAACGGACAGGCCAGATTTGCAATGCTCCAATGTGCTTAGTGCTACAGTGGCACACCCCTCTGCTGATGTCATGTATCTCCTCTGAGCCACTCCTCGGTGTTATACCACTGCACCGTATGGTACAACCTTCCTCCGGCGGGACATTTACGATTCAGTATTATCTGCCTCATTTGCATGGCATTGACTACTAATTCATAGTTACCGCGCCGAACACTATCGCAAGCCCTTAGCAACCCTTGCACCTTGGTTGTGGTGTTCCATGCCTACCATTGTGTGTTATGCTGTAAACCTGATTTCTATTACGTTGCGATTTTATGACATTTTTATATTATTTCTTTATGTTACAGCTTCCGCACACATGCCCTGTGGTTCTGCTGTGCGTTACTGTGGACATGACATTAAATGTTGTTATTGATGTATTGTGCATCTTTTCTTATGCCATTGGCTGTGTATTTCGCCATTGGCATATGTTCACATTGTGACACCTGGGTCTGGCCCTCTTCCATAGCTCCGATGTTATGTTTGGGGAAATGTAAACCGTGTTTTTTGGTTTACAGTTCCGTGGGCTTACGCTATGCCTGCACCATTTCATGAATCGCTATATGCCTTCATTTGCATGGTGCAACACTGCACATGGGGTGATTTGCATAACTACACCGGGGGCTGCACAGATCTGGTGTATGCTGGTAGTGCACATGGAATTAGATCGTACCTGAATCGCTCGGCGGCCATATTTGGCGTTATAATGCCTACGCTATGCATGCACATGGTGCAAGCTTCATGAATCCTGTGAATCCTGGGGTGAGTTTGTAGCACGCTTGGTAAATACAATGAAGCACAAAGCACATAGGATATGTAGATCATGGTAACTCCCACATTTTTTTTTAATGATAATAGTTAATGACCAGTTTTTACAATTATAATATATGTCGGCCTTCGCCTGTCTCATTTTTATATTGTTCACTTGTGCATAAACACAGAGTAATGCTGCAAACAAAAGAGAGACATTGTCATTTCAAAAAAAGATACATAGTTACATCTTTTACCTTCCACTGCACAAAAATGCTAATCAGTGTTGTGCGGCAGTCAGCATGCATACACAACACCTACAGTTTCACAACACCTGTAGACAATAGAGACATAGTCAATTTCAAAAAGATACATTGTTACATTTTTGGTCTTTATTTGTGCAAACATGCTAAGCAGAGTTGCTCAGTGTTCAGCACCCATACACAGTAATGAGTGTAAAAATATAGATGTTACCTCACTCTCCTGCAACAACAGGTGTAGATTAATAGCTGCAATACAGATGAGCTAGGGTTCGAATACAGGAAATTCCAAGTTCTATTAATGATGTCCCACTGCAATTTTTATAAAAATTAACAACATAAATACTTATACATAAAAATAGCATATACATGGTATCATATATATATATATATATATATATATATATATATATATATATATATATATATATTATGTTATATGTCTAACTGTGGGTATCAGTACAATTATTGTTCAGCAATTAACATTTTGTGAGCTGTCATGCCACACACATACATGCTTAACCACTCAAATTTTTGAGGTGCCTATATAATGAATGAGTATGTCTGAAAAACATGTCCTTTGTGACAATGAGCACTCTGGACAGTAATGAATGTAGAAAATACACCCATTGCCCAACCTTGCAGTGGCAATTGATGTAAGTTCATGGCCACAATTCAGGTGAGCTAGAGGTTTAATCTGGCACACTCAAAATTTTCTAAATACTATTCCATTCGATTTTTAATAGAAATTAATAATACAGAGATAATTATACATAAAAATAACTGTGTATAGCAGTGGATAACATATGAATAATATGTGTGACTGGGGAGGTATCCTGACATTTATCTTTCTGTAATTAAAAGTTTCTTTTCTGCCATGGGATGGACTTTACACTTCAATAATAGTCATATACATAACTCACATAACACAAGTCTAGCTGAAAAACTGAATGTATTGTATGGTCTGACCCAGAACGTGGGTATCTTTCCTGCAAGTAATACAACTATATACATTTTCACTATATTGTGACACATTACTCCTGCATCACACATATGAATGCATAAACCAGGGCCTTGCCAGGTCACAAGCATGGATGGTTAGCCACTCAATGTTTAATATGTCTATATAATTAATAAGCATGTCTGACAAACACTTCTTCTTTGGCAAGGAGAAAACAACATCTATGTGGAAGAATATGTATTATCTGCTTTAGATAGATTTTATTGCCACTTTGTACACATCACTTTTATCAGTATGTAAAGCAACACAGAAAATGTGTCAAGTCATAACATTGATACCCTCCAATACATGTCTTAAAAGTCAAGACATATAACAGGTATAGCAGCAGGCAAGCCATAAATTAATGCCGATTGTCATATGCCCCTTCCATTCATAAACTGCCTACCTTTCTGTTTGGCAGTGTTGCTCTACCTGCACCATAGAGGAAATGTGGTTGGCATGGTTCTGTGAGTTTGTGCACTAACTGTAACACTTGATATCATGAATTGGCAGGAAAACAGTTTAACTGTTGATGGATGACCTGTGCAAACATGGTGGAAGCAAGGAAAGGAGGTGCCCAATTTAATGCTCAGTGATAGGGTGGAGAAGAGTCCAGAACTTTCACTGCACTCTTCATAAAGCCCCAAAGCCATAGAATGCTGAAGAGGGACCATACCTGGTCCCAATATAAATCAGAGGCTTGGAGCAGTCAGGCTAAATCTGTCTCCAGTGCAAATGGCATTCCATGAACTGGAAAGCAATGCTGCGAACAGGAACAATTCAACCTGTCACTGGATGAATTTAGGCCTGCTGATAACCAACAGTTGTGTAAGTATACAAATAAAGCTATTTTAAATTATATATACAGCTGGAGATAGCCATGGCTGGTATGTATAGTGCTGTTCACTTTTTCTCTTCTCTTTATTTTATAAATGTATAGTACATTTCAGTGAAAAAGGAGGCCCATGCTGAACACCTAGAAAGACTCAAAGACACAAGGGGTATATATATATATAGCACAAATTAACAATTATATTATTGAAAATATTGTGCTTTCATGCATTACTAACAAATTAAGCATACAAATCTTAACTGTAAAATGCTTCATTCTGTAGCTCAAGGTAATTGTAGGAATCAGTGGGTAATAGTGTATTCAGATATTGTGGGTGCAATTACCACAAGTAACAAATATGTAATAAAAATATATATATCACATATTACAACAAAATTGGCATACATGCCATATTAACTTAATCTATGTTATTTTAAAGCATATGTGCATATTGCAAGGATTATGATTGTGATTGATAATTTTGTCATGGGGTGGTACACATGCCAGATATGGACAGAGACAGAATGTCATGCTGTAAAATATACACATATGCATATACCCTTACCATCTTACATAATATAGATATAGCGATTTTGGTTTAAATGGTATAATAATGGCTAGGATTATATGTGATGTTGGCCTTTAGTCTAGTAACATCCTATGACCCTATGAACATTTCAAATGTTAATGTTACTGCCATCCACATGTGTTATGCTGAGATGTGGATGTACAGTAGCCCTACAAAAGTGTATTACAAACTGTGATGTAGGTAATGTATTGATGGCTGCTACTGCCATTTGATTACATGTTCCTTCCATAACAACTGTAATAATATGCCTCCTGAGAATTGTTGACATGCGATGATATTATGTTTATTGTTGCTTAGCAAGGCACGTGTTTTTGTAGTGGAACCTATCAGCATTCTATTCGATTCTCATTTAAGCATCACAACGCCACGTTCAGTATGGCACATATGTGCATGTGTATACCTACTATCAGTAAATGCTCTGTAACATACATCAATATAACTTTATACTGATTACATTGGCACATAAGCCTGTTTCATCCACATGTTGTAATGCTGTTATATAAAGAAACACGTAACAAGTTTTGATTAAATTGCAGCCTTGAGAAATTCATTGTATGCGCAATTGTGTGGCTGTTCCCAGGGATTACTGAGGTGGTCCACAGCACCATTGTGTGACTATCAGCATTTGTATCAGTAACTGTTCTACATGAACCACATCAACCTCATTTGTAATGTGTTCATATATGTTATCAGGGCCATCTCACATGCACAGGTTTCAAATGAGAAACATATAGGCATATGATGGGCAGTTGATGTAATTACATGACCTTGGCAGAGTTGTATGACTGTGTGAAAAGTACCACTGTGTGGCATGTGATGCCTACCCAATGTTGTATTTGGAGGTGTTGTCACAAATCATTTGTTTAAATAAGCGTGAAATGTTAAGGGGAATACACAACTAAGAGAAGACCTGTTTGTGTATGCCAACATTCATACCCAACCAGACAAAATAGACAATCTGCTAGCTTACAGTCTGGATCAAACTTCACTCCCCTGTCCCCATTGGTCATCAGCTGAAGTATAGATGTAAACATTACTCAACTTATTTTATCAGGACAGCAGCTCATATGTGTGCTCTCTAAGGCTAAAAACATAGAATCACTGGGCCCTAACGACATCCTAGGTTGCCTTTTCAATAATGTAAAACCTTATCTAGCAGGCACATGTGGAGCCTTATTTAAACGCAGCCTCCAAACAGGTTATGGTTGGCAGAAGGGCGCACAACCACAGTCATCTGTCTGAACAAGGAGGGACCATCACCTGATCCAGGGAATTATAGACCCATAATCTTGACTCTCCTCATCTTGGAGATAGTCCACATAATGATCATGGGCATTATCAAAGAGGACACAGATAATCTCCCGACTGTGTACACAACCTGATATTGATTCATTAAGGCTACATCATGTCAAAGCCACGGTGGTACAGTGGTAGCGTTGTTGCCTCACAGCAAGAGGTTCTCCTGTTCGATTCATGGCTGGAGTGCCTTCTGTGTGGAGTCTGCATGTCCTCCCCGCTGTCGAGTGGCCTCCGAAAGACAAGCGTGAATGGGCTTGCCTTCACTGAAGGTTGGGCATTGGGCTGGCAACTTGGCATCATAAAAATAAAATCTACTGCCAATCATTAGCAGACCGGTGTTCTGCTGTGGCGACCCCTGACCGGGAAAAGCCGAAAAGACAAACAAGGCTACATCATGTCTGTTAAATCTGGTTGACTTCTTCAAGGTCACCAAGGGCATGCATGAGGAAAGGACTGTGCATGCCACTTAACTTGACTTGGTAAAAGCATTTGACAGAAATGTACACTCAATTATTACAGAGAAACTGTCTCAAGTGAGTATAAACACCTATATCAACAAGTGGGTAAATGAGTGGATCACAGACAGGGCACATACTGTTGAAGTGTGTGAATTCATCTCCAGCAGGAGACCAATGATCAGGGCCATGCCGCATGGTTCTGTACTAGGCCCATTGCTGTTCAGTATTTAATTCTCTGAACTCAAGACAAACTTAGACAGCTTTTGTCTAACCAAGATTATGGATGAATGCAAATTGTGGACAATCATTGACTCTAAGAATTCTATTGATATAATGCAGAAAGTGTTAACACCCACAAATGATTGTGGCCAGAGCCATGGAAACACACTAGATGAACAAAAAACATAATTATTCCCTTTTCAAAAGTTAATACACAAGCTAATTAGAATATAGACAGTACAACGCTATGATTAGACAGAGTAGTATTTGATCTGGGTACTCAGGTAGACAGTAAGCAGAACTTCCCCAGCATGTGACCACAGTGGTGACAATCCCTTGTATGTAGCACAACTTCTAAGTATGGGCAGGTCATCCACATCAAAGGACATTATAATTTCATTGTCTCAGCCCTCATCACTCCAATAGCTTAGTACATTTAATGCTTTTGCATGTACCTCACCACACATCTGCAACAGCTGGAGCAACCCTTGATTTATCAGACAAAGAAGATACATGGTATAAATAACAAGTCCTATGGAAAGAAACTGACAGCCCTATTAATGCATGATGTCTCCTACAGACTACTCAGAGTCAGTCTGTGTCTGGCCTACAGGGCAGTTTCCTATCTGGCCATGATGGAAATGTTACAATTTGTTAATGCAAACTACACAAGGATCAGAGTTTCCCAGGATGTTAACTGAGCCTCTGACATAATTAGCTATGTTGTTGAGATAGATACAACTCTCTGACACTACCCCTTCTCTGGAACAGGCTTCCTAGTCATGTAAATCAAAGTCTATACCTTACCCTCTTCAAGTGCAACCTAGATCAATGGATAGCTAATCATGATTGTACTCCTGTTGTTGCAGCCACATCCCTCATGGAGAGAGGCAGTTGGTATTACATAACATAACATAGGCTCATACCCTTGTGACCTAGTTATTTAAAATTGTGAAAGACGTTACACATGGCTAGCCTTTTAAGGGATCTGGGGACTTTAGCCTAGTATTTTCATGTGCACCTATTGTTACGATGTACAATTGTACCCTAGGTACAGCTGCAGTATGTGTGTACAGCATCATAGACATAACAGTACAGCATGTCAGTATTACCACTTGATAGTTTGCATGAACAGTTATGCATATATGTCAGCAATTCATGGTAGAATAAAAGTTTCCATGGCAATGACAGTCTTACAGTGATCATGTGGCACATGTCTTGAGTTTGACGTGCTGATATAAAGTATGCTTCATGCATCACTTGGTATGTGAACAGTATCACAGGGACAGCATCCTTGCTCATTGATGCTACACATTGTGGTGCTGCAGTTTCTGTGTACATGGGCACACCGATGCATTGGCATTGGTCTCATATATTGCTGTACCATTCATTATAATAGATCATTTCTCAACTCACATATCTTTGCAGATGCTGCAGACAGTATCCATTACTATTACCTGTTGCAGATGAATGCAATACACAGCACGTGTGGAAAATCTATTTGGTAATAGTGTGCTCTTTTAAGTGTTGTTATCCATATGGATGATAACTATATCTTCCAGGGATGATTTACTCAAGTGTATCACTTTTGCCACAGTGAGCTTCCACACATCTTTTTGTTCATACAGACGTAGTCTTTGTAATGCATAACCATTGGGAGTTGACAGTGCAGACTTCCCTTCAAGGTGTTCTACAAGAAGCATGTGTGATACGTTTTCCTGTGATGCACCCAGTAAATGCACAGCTCATTGACAACAGTGATGGCATGAGTTAAATTCTTGCAAGCATGGATTGTGTAATATGTGTCATGCAATCCTCTCAACTAGCCAGGATTGCTCCTAATTTAAACTACAGGTGTAACAATGTCTCTCTTAGCACCTCCAATAAGTGGTCATTTTTGAAGAAGGTATCCTCGATTCTCCTTATAGATTACTGATAAATCTTTGTAGTTGTGCAAGTATATTCATGCAGAAAATATATAATAACTCACAATCACATATTTTATGTAAGTGTCACAAGTTAATGGTGGTGTTATTCTGGTATTGTCCATGATTGTACCTGCTTCTATCTACTGGTGTCCATAAGCATGTTGCTATGTGTCCCAGTTGGCTGAGACCTGTGCTGACATTTCAGTTGTATTCAAGTGAGTCATTTTGCACATCTTCACAATATGCACATACACCCTGTTGTATATATCGTCTTTGCTAAATGTCCTCTCCAGTGATCATGTCAGGGCATTTATATCACAACCGATCATCTCTACTAATATGTGACCTTGTGTGACAGTCACATAATATACAATAACTGTGTGATCATGTGAATATACCCTCACAGGAGGTGTAAACAGCAGTAAGTATTATATTATGTACATATGTGGTTACCTTTCATGCTACTGACTTGTCTTTGGGGTGAACATACATTAACAGTCCCTTATCTGATGTATGTTACATATTTGTTCATTCCTACCATTCATGTCTATGGCCCTTTGCAATGCATACACTTCCCCAGACTAGTATATTTATACTGCATTCTATGCAACCTAGATGATCATCACAAAACTGTTATTTCATTATGCCAAATACATATTGTAGTGTACATTGCAATGAGTACACTTTTCTATACCTTGTTATTACTGCATTCATTCCATTAATTTTGGCCCTGTTATTCATTGTGGCTGACCACACAATCTTGTAGAGCATGTTTGCCTATGGGTAATCTTGCCTGCTTGCCTTATATGCCTTCATGCTGCTTACATGGTTTCCTGGCTAGCAGCACTGTTGCTGGCTATGTAACATTGTTTTATCCATATAAGCATGATGCATGGCATATGAAATTAGCACTGCTGCTCACCAAGCAAAAATGTAAACTCTGTGTAGGCTTCGTGCTAAGCCTACATGGATCTTATTGAATCCCCAGGCAGAAGTTATTATATGGGACTGTTTCTATCAAGGTAAGTAAACTAATATGAACTGGTATCAATCTGTTTTCCAGGTCAACCTTCTTGAATGTGACAGGACTTTCATCTCCAGCTCTTCTATCCTTAGAGATGCTACTTTTTTCTACTTCTAAGTCTTTTATTCTGTCCCAGAATTTAGCAATTTTCATATCTTGCTCTGAAATTTATATTATTGCTTGAGATAGTCTTTCAAACAACAACACCAGTTCTTCTTCTTTGGAAGAACTTCTTGCATTTTTAAATTCCTGAATGAGGAAGGGACATCTGTTGACAATTTACTTTTTTATACTGATTTTACAGAAGTGAGTATGTAAAAAATAATTACTGTATAACTTATCATTGAGAGGTCTGTGTTTATGAATCCAGTTTACTTGGAACTGGCCATACCTTCCTCCCAAAATGCAATTATTTTTCACTGCGATGATATTCTGGTGCAAGGTATTTGCACTTTTCATTAAAAATACAATATAAGAATGTAAGAAATATTCTAAAATTCCTATCAGTGTTAAAATATTGTTAGTAAAAAAGCCATGTGTTGCTTCATATATTTTAGTGTAAATCTGTTGTAAATATTGTATTATACAATGAATATTCCAAAACATGCATACTGATTGGCCAGTGTGCCCATTGTAAATTCCACAATATACCAACAGAAAAAGGTCCAGTTGCCCGAACATCTTTCCGTTGGTATAAAGTGTCCAAAACTTTTTTTTTTTTTTTTTAATAAAAAAAAAAAAACAGAGCAACTAAGATTTTCTTTTCTCTGTTGCTTCCGTTTCAAAGCATTGATGTACTGGGTATGCATGGGAACCCAAGTCCCATACGCACGCGCAGTACACTAACACAAATAAGCAGTATACCACCACCAGTGGAAGAACAGTAATGCGCTGTTGTACAAAGACATTATTTAAGAAAAGTAAGTATTTTTTTTTCTTAAATAATATCATTGTATAATAGCAATAGCCAACTCTGTGGTTGTGGTATATTGAAGATTTACCCAGGGATGGTTTTATTTATTCACTTGGGGTTCACCCCCATGATTAAACGATACCAACCATGGGACAATCCTCAATATACCACACCATGTCATCAGTTATTGCCTAAATATTGCATTTGCCTATTGTGACTTTCTGAGCAAGTCCTTAAGCAGTGTAGTAATTTCCATAAATTCACAGATAATGAACTCCTACTCAGCACAAACAACAATGTTGTGTAAGAGATGCATATATTTAATACATTTTCCTCAGTAAAAAAAAAAAAAAACAGACTGTGAGCAACACACGGAAATACAACACTGTACACCAACTCCCTTTCACTGATGCTTAAAAAAAATTGCCAAAGTACCCTAGAACCATGAGGATTCAGACTCAGCAAAAATCCTATGCCACGTCACCTTCAGGCACATATTAAGCAAAGAGTCATCAAGTGTTAAATTAACTCAAATCCATTATACAAGACAGGATGAAGGTGAATTGTCTTTCAGGTGCTAGGATCACTCAATATCCATTAAAACCCTTTCATCTAACAGATATTATGACATGCTGATGAACAAGGTTGGGTTGAATGACTTGGAATGTAAACCCTGAAGGTTATGTAGATTGACATATTAGAACTCTTCAGGCATGTCACAAATGCAGGCAATACCCTAGTCCTGAGTGGAATCTTTCATTCCCTAAGAAAAAAAACCCAGGTACAATGAACAGATAACTGGTTTCAACTTTTTGCTAAATAGCTGGTGTCTTTCCTGCAGGATCCAGTTTGAGTCAGAGTAGGATTTTATGCACGTTGGTCCTGCCTGCTTTGTAAAAGATGTCCTGCACCTCATGTTCCAATGTGGCCACATAATGCCTAAAGTCTTTGCTGCATCCATATTAACTTTTTTTAAGCAGAAGCCACCTAATAGTCATCCTGACATAACTGACATATACAATCTAAAACAAGATTGTAGAAAGTGTCTGTGCTCAGTGCCAGAAGTTACAACAACACACTGCCTGCCCTTGAGGCTTTCCTGTATTAGGGATGCATCCATATATGTGTAATCAAGTAAACTTGGTTTAAATGTTAAAAGGCACTCCCTCTGTGCCTTGGTTTTCTGCCTACTTTAGCTCCATAACCAATGGGAAATGTGGTGGTGTTTCCATAAGAAACATATGTCCATTTGACTATAGAATTGTCAAACAGACAGTAATGACTCTGCTTTAGATATACCATGCACTTTCTGAATAACATTCAGTCAAAGATCACTCACAGTGAGGGGGTGTGGCTAGCATGGTCATGGTGTAGCAGCAGATTTCACAAGCTCCACTAAGGAAAATATATCTTCACTGGAAATTTGTTTCATATTAAGAAAAAGTGGATTTATTTTTACAGAATTTGATAAAATTCAACATTCTCTTCAGGAATATCTACTTATAAATCAAAATTGGTTATAATTTCCAGTCAAAACCTTCATCTGAACAAATACTTCACTTCTAGGAGATTTTCAACATGAGTTATACTAAGGCAAACAACCAGGATTCCAGTATAAAAAAGGAACTACAGACTTTAATAACAACTATTCAAGACCTCACAACTAAGATTGATATAACTGACTGTAAAATAGACAACTTTAAAGAAAAAACTACCAAGCAGATGGATATGCTTTATGAGGATTTAAAACAGCAAAAAATTCAAATTACTAGTATTGAGGAATTATTAACAGACTTTGATGGAAGATTGCTAGAAAATGAAAACAACATCTAATTTTTGCTTAAACAAACTACTTCATTACAACATAAACTGGATGATCTAGAGAATAGATCACGCCGGAATAATATAAGGATTTTTGGTCTTCAGGAAAATATAGAAGGAAACAATATGTCAAGTTTCCTTAACTCATGGCTGCCAAAATTTCTAGAGTTACCAGAGGCTTTATCTTTTGGTATAGAGACAGCACATCAGGAAACGGTACCAACAGGAAACAACCTAGATCTGTCATAGTAAAATTCCTATCATCTTCAGATAAAGACTTAATTCTAAAAACAGCCTGGTCAAAATCACACTTAAAATACAATGACTCTCATTCGCTTCGATAATGACTATTCAAAAATGGTAATTAGCAAAAGAAAGAGTTTTTTCCCTCTAATTAAAGAACTGAAAAAGGTACAGATTAAGACTCACCTCTTGTTTCCAGCAAGGCTGAAGATGTTTCTTCCTGATGGACCTTCATTGTTTGAGGATCTTGATTCTGCTGTGACATATGTTAAAAACCACAAATTACTGGAAAAAATAGAAGCGATGGAGTGGGCTAACCCCTCTCTTAAAAGAATGGCTCCTAAAACTACATGGAAATTTACTGAAAAACAAAAGAGACTAAAGAATACATGAGAAATACAGATTATTTATAAAACAAACTATTATTGTGGACTATGCTTTTATTAACAAGTCTGTTTTGATATGTTATTAATATAAGGTAAGATTTGCACTGCTTTTCATATGTTGCATATATATATATATATATATATATATATATATATATATATATATATAATGTTTCACTCATAACTTAATTTGGTGTAATATAACATACTTAATATACCATAAATATATTTATAATTAACACTTTAAGTATTCATTTTATATAAGTAAGCATACCATATAAAATGCATTACCTCACTATCTGCTTCATAGTATAGGATACTACTTAGCTGTATATTATACTTTAATTTCACACAGCTATAATATATACAGTTATAAATATTTAATATTCTATGTAAGATAAAATGAAGGGATACATTGGAAAATATAAAGTAAGGAAGGATGGAGAGGAGGGAAAGAAAAGAAAAGTTTTTTTTATATACATATAATTTCTTGTATATATAGCATAGTATACATAACCCTCCATAAACTTAAAGTAATAACAATGCATAACATACTCAAAGCCTTCTTCTCTCTTCTAATTGCACTTTATTTAAGTCATAGAGAATAGCATATTCATATAACAGTTTCCATCTCACTTCTAATCATACAGAACTGGTCAGCATTGAGCATAAACTGTGTTACACCTTCAGAGTAGAAGAAAAATTCACAATGTAATTATTAAATATGTACATGATATACATTTGTTCAGGATAGGTAAATGTTGGGAAGGTAGTATAGTATCTGTGGGTTTAAATGCCAATGCATACATTAGCTCTGACAAGCTGGGAGATGTTATATGTGTTTCTATTACAAGGCTTATTATTTATTAATCTAAACTCTAGGGAATATATATAGTTAAAATAAACATAGTGCTTTTAAATGACAAAATAAAGCAGTAGGAAAAGTTACAACATTACTTTCATACTTTGTTTGAAAACTTTTTTTTTTTTTTGATGACAGTTTTGCAGTTTCTAGTATGGGAAACATATATATGCTGATTCACATGTATAAAACATTTTTCTTTTTACTGAAACCTGGCTGTTTCCCGCCGAAAAAGTAAAAGAGACAACTTTGAACATTCTCCTTACCTCGTGCAGTGCCCTCACAAGCTAATTATTCATGTGGTAAACTTTCTACAGTTTGTGGAATCATCTCTTCTCTCTCTGAACTCCCTTTATGATGTGAAGCAGCCAGATGAAATCATCTCTGTACGATGGACATTTCCAGGAAGTGCAGAACTGTATTTTGACCATAACTTGGTTTAACGGTCTTTTTTGTTTTAAATCAACTATTTACTTAAAATGATCATTTATATGGTCAATGACAAGATTACATATTGCAATGACATAATATCTTCATCTTTTGTAACTTGAAGAAAGGATTACAGAACAGATAAAGGAAGAAAATATAAAAAGAAAAGAGGTGAGAGAGGAGATGGTTATGAGAGAACTGTGTGAGTATTAAAATGTAAATATCTATGTGCTTTATTCTTAGACCCTACAAGTGTAAATACTGATGGTAACATTCATTTTTGTATGTATGTATGTATGTATGCATGTGTGTGTGTGTGTGTGTGTGTATATATATATATATATATATATATATATATATATATATATATATATATATATTTCTCTCTCCCTCATCTTTCTTTGAAGTATCACTGCATACTATGATTATGGTTACCATACTCAAAGTTAATATCTTCACAAATTTGTGCAATCTTTATATTTAAGTGTCATAAGTGAGGTTATGCATATCATTTCAGAATGTTTGTTTGCATAGCAAACAATTGAATAACAAAAGTGGTATACTAAAAAGAACTTTGCAGATAGATATTTTATTCTGCCATTAGGGAAAGCGGTTGTATATACATGTGTTTATAGTGACTACATCCCATTTGGGGGTGATACAATGTTTATTTAAATGACATACTGTTCATAATTACATCTACATCTTCTAAATAGTCATTCTAAATATAATTATTTACACGGGATCCTAACTACGTTAGCCCTGTTTTACTTTTTTTTTCTCTTTTCTCTCTCTCTTCCCTCTCGTGTTCATGTATATAAGTTAAATAAAGGGAAGAGATATGAGAGTTACAAACATGTTAATACAAAATAGAATTACATTTAAACAAACCATGGTTTGAATAATAACATTGTGTCCTGGATAATGTATTATATCTGATAACCTAATAGAAATGTTGTTTATACCCACAACCTCTGTTATCTATGTTAATAGTAAGGCAGTGGGCCAAATTACTTAGTTCTTTTAAATAATCTGTTAGACATTTGCCTTATTTTGGAATGTAACTCATATCTTGAATCTATTAGGTTACATAGGTTTCTTATTAGATATATCTATGAATGTATAAACCTTCCAGATAACACTATATTAGGACAATTTGATTTCATTAGAATTTGGTTATCTTAATGTTTCTAACTTAAAGTAAATAAAGTATGTTATTAGTGGAGTTTGTACTCTATTGTTACAGTTTAGGGGTTGATCTCAGTGACATATGTCATTGGGATTAGGAGGTTATAAGTCCAGGATGGGACATTGTGGTGTTTGTTTTTATATAGTGTATGTAATAATGTTTTTAAAAGTAGTTTTTTGACATCCAGAGTAGCTTATTTACAGAAAATATAGACAATAAAGCTCAAGGAATACATTTTTTTCCTAAAGACATGAGATTTAATATTTTTACGAGGAACAAATTCACTTTTTCTGGAAATTTTCACATTATACATATAATATTGATGGTTTACTATTAGAATATCGAAACGAACTCCGTCGACTGTACTATTGTCGAACACGGAAGTTCGAAAATGGTAATATCAATGACAAAAAAAACAACCTAGGAACGAGTTTTAACATGAGTCGAGATAGGTGTTAAGTGTTATTCCGAACTACAAACCTCTCCCCTATCTCGACCTATGTTAAAACCCGTCCCTAGGTTGTTTTTTTGTCATCGATATTACCGTTTTTGAACTTCCGTGTTCGACAATAGTACAGTCAAAGGAGTTTGTTTCGATATTCTAATAGTAAACCGATACTGATATGTTATTAACCCATCTTTCAGGTACAATTACATAATATGACTATGTTGAAAGGTATGTCACTTAACATAAATGGTTTGAACAATCCGTATAAAAGAAGTAATTTGTTTAAATGTCTAGCTTTTCATAAACCTAATATAGTATTCTTACAAGAAACCCATTTAACAAAATATACTATTACATTTCTAGATACAAATAAATACACAAATATAGTAAGCTCAAAGTGTACGAAAAAAAAGAGGTGTAGCAATACTGTGGAACAAAACACTACCATTACCCAGAATAATCAAAACATACCAAGACAATAAAGGTTTGCTTTGCTTGGCTGTAATTGAGATGGGTAAGAAAATATGTACATTAATAAACAACTATTGGTTACCTGGTACTGGTACTAATACTATTAGACACATATTGAATCAAATAGTTTCACTATTTGAGGGACATATCATTATGGCAGGTGACTACAACTGTATCTTAGACCCTAAAGATACAACCACTTCAGGAAAAAGAAAAATTACAGCACAAGCTAAACAACTTATAAATTTCATAGACTTATACCTACTCAGAGACATACATTATTTTGTGGATCATAACTCATTACAATGCACGTTATATTCTAATAGATACAAAACATATTCTAGAATTGATAGACTATTTCTGACCAAAGTAAAATTATATCCTGCCCAATCTCGGAGCATAATACTATCATATTTGAACTTAATATTAACAACACCCATAGTGTCCAAATTAAAAGGATTCCAGCATATCTCACACAACTTAAAGATTTTCAATTATTCATAACAGAAGAGACACAAAACTTCATTAATATAAACTCAGCATCAGACACACATGATATATTTATTTGTGATGCCCTAAAAGCATATTTATATGGACAAATAAACAAATGGTTTGATAATAAGATGAAAATATGGGATACAGATATAAGAATAATACAAGATAAACTGGACTCACTACACACAAATAATAAAGACAACTTGTCTTCAAAGAATATAAGGGATGAGATATACAAACTAAATGAGGAATATAGATCTATCCTACATCATAAAACAAAGATAACACTAGAAAAAATATAGGTTTCTTGCTTATTCTGTAAATTCTAAACATCTATCAAACCTTAAGAATAAGACCAAAAGATTAAATAAATATAATTATATTAAAGAAATACATTCTGCAAAAAAGAAAAGAGAAGTGCATAGTATGCAAGATATATTAGAAGAGTTTAAATGTCACTTTGATGAAATGAGTCAATCCACACAACAAATTCAAATACAAGATAACATAAGAGATTATATTAACAAGAATATATATAATAAACTAAACAAACAACAAATTGAAGTTATTGATAAACAAATTACTTTATCAGATATACAAAGACAAGTAAGTAAGCTTAAACTAAACAAAGCCCCAGGTAACGATGGAATTATTCCTAAAATATATAAGATAATGCCCAAAATGGCTATTTCCTTACTACACAAAGTATATAATTCAGCCCAAAATTATAATATTACACCCCCATCCTGGAAATAAACATTTATAGCCCATATTTTAAAATCAAATAAAGACCCAAAATTCTGTTCTTCATACAGACCAGTATCTTTACTGAATATTGATTATAAGATGTTTATGAATATATTCTCAGATAGATTGAAGAAATTCTTACCCCACTTAATAGACAAAGACCAGACAGGATTTATAACTAACAGAAGTACTTTTGATAATATAAAATGAACCCTAACTATTACAGACTTCTCACAAAGGAAGAAAAGGAACGTATCATTCATTAGTCTTGATATTAATACGGCTTTTGATTCTATTAACTGGATCTATCTATTTACTCTTTTGGAATGCTTACATTGTTCACATAATTGTATTAATCTTCTAAAACATTTATATGAAAAAACCTATGCATATATCAAAATAGGGTCATTTATTTCCAATAAAATATCTATTACAAAAGGCACCAAACAAGGATGTCCTCTCCCTCCTCTAGTATTTACTTTGATCATGGAACCCAGGGCAAATGAAATAAGAAACAATAAAGAAATAGAGGGTTTAGGAATGGATAAAGACAATATAGCCAAAATCCAGCTGTTTGTGGATGATGTTCTTATCACCATAAAGGGAAATGACTCCTCATTCATGTCATTATATGAATCAATTAAAACGTTTCAAACTATGTCCAGTCTATCATTCAATGACAATAAAACAAAAATTCTACCCATGTATCCTAATAATAAAAAAAAAAATAAAAAAAAGGATGATAGGAAATAATACACATCACATTGTTAATGCAGATCAAATCACATATCTTGGAATCATTCTTGCCAAAGACATTAAATCAATAATTCAATTAAACTATAACAAATGTTTACAAAATATCCAATAATTATTTTCAAAATGGAATACAATAATATTTACTACTGAAGAAAGACTAACCATTATAAAAATGATAATTCTACCTAAAATCTTATACATAATGCAAGTCCATTCAAATTCTACCCTCAAAAAGGTTTATAAATAAACTAAACTCTTTAATACTAAGATTTTTCTGGTCACAAAAAAACCTAGAATTAATATTGATCAACATACTAACAGTTGGAAGAATGGTGGAATAGCTTTCCCAGATCTAAATTTCTATTTGATTTCCGCTATAATCAGATCAATTTCTCAGCTTTTAGCTATAAACTATTTAGCTAAATGGAAATCTTTATGGGAAGTATCAGCCATGGAACTTACAACAAGACCAACATCATATCAACTAGAATTCATATACACACCTTTTATATGGATCTTAAAAGAATATGTTATCACACATACTAACAGGAAAATGTTAAGATATGGCACGTTTCCGTGTAACAGGTGCAACATGTGTAAATTCATCACCAGTGATCAACAGTTTGTTGTGCCCTACTCAGACTATGTGTTTACACCCAACTTTTATGCTACATGTGAAACTATGAACTTAGTATATTTGGCTACCTGTGTTGCATGTACGGCATATTATGTAGGTTTAACATCTAGAAGACTGAAAGCTCATATATATAATCATAGTTATGACATAAGGAAAATGAACCTAACAAATGCTTTAGCCAAGCATAAAACTATGTACCCAGATCATGCTTTTAAATTTAGGGTTTTGCAGATAGCAATGATTTGAGTTATCTAGAAATGCTAGAATTGAAGTGGATGTTAAGGCTGAGAGCCCATATTGAACCAGGGCTCAATCAGTCTGTTAGCATAAAACCTGTGTTGACCAGATGTAGGTAAATATTGAATATTAAATATTAAATATTTGATATTTTATATATGTCAACAAGTAGACTTTGGACCTATGTTATATATTATCGTATACAATCTATAGATATGGACACAATTTTAGTCTTTTAGTCTTCTTTTAGCCTTTTTTAGCCTCAGCTTTATATGATTTTACATGCTCACGTTTTTGTATTTGTATTTAGTGGGGCTGTTACTGTCTTATAGGAGTTTGTTGAGTATTTAATATGAATAGTTTTCTTATTTTATTATATGTTCTAAAGTTGCGATTGTGACTTAATTTAATTTTATGTTTTTGAATCTGCAAAATTTGCTTCACTTTAAAATGTTTTACCTAGCTGACCAGCTAATTGATTGATTAAATAATTGGATTAATTGATTGATTGATGTATCAATTAACTTGTCTGAGTATAAATAACTGCTAGAGTGAAGTGATTTTATAAACCTGAGGAGGCGTACTTGGATGTACGTGAAAGCGCTTGTTTTTGTCTAAATAAATCCAGATTTTATCCTGTTTTTCATTGTGGTGGCCTCTACTTTTGTTGCTGTTTCGTGAATACTATTTGATCTTAAAAGAATATGTTATCACACATACTAATCCTAATCATACTGCCAGTTACATGCATAATATTATAATTAACTTTAGAAACTTTATATATAAACATGTTAAATATAAAGACTACTTCTTTTTGTTATTTCCTATAGCATATACACAAGACAAGAGACTTTTGTTACCTCAGATATTAACAAAATTTCTCAACTGAAAAACAATGAACTCAAATAATGGTTCCAGCTAACTTATAAGTACTAGTTCAATGGAGCATATTATACAGGAATATAAACTTAATAATTCATCATGGTTAGATATACAAACACTTATACTATATCTTGATAATAAGCTGAAACTAGCTTCACCTAGCAAATATGACACTAGGATATTATTACAATTACTTCAATTGACATTATTACACCAGCATACATATTCAGGTAGTCTCTTCTTTATTTATAGACTTTTAAGAGAAGAAACATTTTCTTGCACACATAACCACTGGAGTTATTATAGTTTAATTACTCATAATTCTCCAAGTGAGCAAGATAAGGTTAATATGTTACGATCAGCTGGGAAAACATCATTTTCTTTGAAATTGAAGATTTACACATGGAGGTTCATGAATAGATCCTTTTATACACCACAAATAATGAACAGAATTAATAAAAAACAGAACATCTGTAATAGATGCAACTCTAATTTAGATATTAACTGGGCACATGTGTTTTTTGACTGTCCAACCTTAAATATCTTTTGGAATAAAGTAAATGACTTTTTACAAGCACTTTTTTCAAACAACTTCATATTGAATAAATCATTAATCATATTTACTACACCTGTTCCACAATGTGTTAGGAAAACCAAATGCTCATTACTATGGACTATATTGGCAGTGGCTAGAAAGATCATAACAAAAAATTGGATTTCAAAACATCCTCCTACATTCTCTGAGTTTACTAATTTATTAAAAGAAGTTAGTCCTTTACAGATAAGTACCATAACCTCTAGAACATCTAGAAAAATATTTGAATATCATTTATGGGTTAACTTACAAAATATGTTGGAAAAAAAAATGATAATTTTGCATAAAGGTAATTGACTTTCTATGTCATTCATGAGAACAAGTTACAAAAGGAAGGTTATCGTATATGTTAATGTATAAATACTATATGTCTATGTACATACTTTAGTTTGCTTTGTTATTCGTATATTCATATTTAAATGCTTTAAATATATTTTATCAATTTGTAAATCTATAATGTAAATTATCTTATATATGTCTATGTGATTGTTTTCATTATAATCAAAATCAATAAAACTGTTTAAAAAAAAAGATCACTCACAGTCACTTAGTAGGATTTATTTAGACAGCAAACAGTAAAATCAAGAATGTTAGCAAGATTTATTCTTTTGCAATGACTATAATGTAGGTATTTGCGTTGACAATGTCATCTGTGAACTGAAAGTGTCAGATGTCTGTTCTGAACTGGCCTTGTTCTTTGTACTGCCTTTTGTGTTGAAATCTGAAAGAATATATATATTTTTCACTGTGCAGCCTGTACACACTTTCCTAGCTTTGAGCTTCAGGCCTTGGAGACAATAAATCTTAAGAACAAGACTTGCTGGTATTAGCCCATATGGTATTATCTACAAAAGGTTCCAAAATGTCTGTTTCTGCCTCTGTAAAGTCACTCTAACACTGAACAAAAATGTTCTCAAAAGAAAACTAAGAGTTCTTCACATTTGTATCTGTCTTTGAACCTTGGGTAACTGCTTGCACTTAGCTGTACTTTCCCACTAATGCTGCATAATATTAAATTTAAGATGAAAATGAAACATGAAGGCCTTCCTGAAAATGAAATCATTTTCAAGTCTGTTCAGAGAGAGAGAGAACTGCATTTATGTAAGATCTAATGCAACACCATGTTTTATGGACCATTTCACCTATAGACAGATTCCCAGAGACTGAGAAATAGAACTCATTGAGCTCCAAATCTCACTAAATAGGGCCGACTCTCAGTTTACAGATAGTTTCAGGACATTGTCTATGTCCCTTACAAATCATATGAGGTTCCTAAATGTCCTTGTCCTATAAGCAAGACCTCCATTTTTTAGGAGACCTTAACAACCTTTCAATAAGCAAGGGTACTTATACCTCCAATGTAGGATATGACAAAATATTCTTAGATTTAATAAATAAAAAAAAATCCCTTCACCAGATTATCAAACCTACTAGAGGATATAATATTCTTCATTTGGTCCTTGTGCATATAGGTCCTTCATGTACTATTATCCTAGTATTGCCTGTGCCAATTATGTTATTTATTTATTTTATTTTAACATTTCCTTACTGGGAAAGTCTGACTTGGAATGAAGCCAATTTTCAGTGGAGCTGTTGGGAGAAATGAAATGTTCCAGATACATGACTTTGAATAGTAGGAGGGAACTGGAGCACCCAGAGGAAACCTACATGAACACAGGGAGGACATGCAGACTCCACACAAAAGGCACCCCAGCTGAGAATCAAAGCGGAGAATTTCTTGCTGTGAGGTGACAATGTTATCACTGCACCACTGTGCCGTCGAGTTAATATAGATCATAGACAACTAAGCTTCACCTTTAAAATCTCTAAAACTGTTGAAACCTTCTTTGAATTCAAAGGTTTACAATGTACTAATCTCATCAAATTCTACGACAAAGTTTCAAACCTCACTTATAGCAGCATTACCCATGATGTTGTCAAAGAAGTTCAATAATTACATAGATAAATGCATAGAACTGGTAATCCCACCCAGATCTGATGGGAATTTCAAAAATAGCAAGCCTGGGGATCCAGCAACATAAATTTGCCAAAAAAGCCTTAAAGTATACAGTAAATCAAAAAACAGTCATATCAAGGAGTTGATCAGAAATTTACGAAATACTATTTGCTGTACTAAAGCAGCCCATGAACTTGGTTGGTTTTTGAAAGGGCTATTTTATGAACTAAGAAGTAACACCCGGTGTTGTCTGATCTTATTCATAATGGCACCACCCACTTTAGCCTGATAGGCATTGCTAACATACTAGCAAAAAAAAATTCAGTGTGAATTTTACCCAAAAATGACAGTCTAAAATGCGCATATCCCTGAATCTCTTAGATATTCCCATCATAACTAAAGAACATGTACTGGAGGTGCTTTCAAAGACTAAAAATTACTCAGTGGAGACTGATAAAATACCTGTCTGTTTGATAAACAGTACTAAACAAGACCTAGCAAAGACACTCCTTAAAATATATAACCAGAGTTTAGCCACTGGATTTGTCCCTGAGGATTTGCGACTGTAAGTAGTAATGCCACTTTACAATGGTGACCCCCACCACTGACACTGTGAATTATAGGCCTATCAGCCTGAAAAGTTTTATTTCCAGAGCCATGGAACACATAGCTGACCTGATAAACTGGGATATTAAAAATCGTATCAAGCCTGACCTGCAACCATTTGACTTTGTCAGAGGTAGAGCCTGGTAATGAATCTGGCTAATTTCATACAAAGGATAATGCAGGCTGTTGAAAGCATTCATACCACATATCTTATCCTTGCTAAGGCATTTTCACCACCCCCCAGACTATCATAATTAATTGGCTTAAATCATTCCAAATCAATTTCTATATTGTGAGATGGATAGAAAATTAGCTAAAAGACAGAAGATTTCATTTTCTTATCTCCAAAACATGAATCAAAACCCTAGTTTGTTAAGTCTGCAGATGACTGTAAACTGGAAATCATTGTTAAGGCACCTATGACACTCAAGACTTATAGCAAGAACTTGTTCTCGTAAATACCTGGCCTACTGAAAATGGGTCAACTGAAATGCAAAAAAGTGCAATAGAGTCACCTTTGGTAGACATCCCCTCACCCAGCATGCAACATTGATAATACCCCACTCTGTAATGTGAAAGTTGTTAAAGGCCTTGAAATGTGCTCAATAATTTCTTCTATTTTGAGCATTGTGTAATGATAGTAGCCAGGAAACTCATTTTATTTAGTACAGCTGATTGCAAAAGAAATAACATCCAGATCTAAACATGGTATTATTATTTTACATTCAGCATTGATTAGGCCTATTAATGAGTACAATGCCCCCTTTGGCATGTACCTCACTATACAATAAAACACTTAGAAAGAACTCAGATGTTCCAAATTAAGAAGGTCATTGGTTTAAAAATACTAAGCAGAAAAGGCTGGCAGCACTATCCCTTTATTCAGTGTCTGATAACTCCTGAGGCGAGATCTGTGCCTTACCTTCCACATCATTAGAAATCAGTGTAACAAGATCTCATGTATCTCCACAAATCAAATAGTCTAGAAAGTAGCAGAAACATGAATGCTCTTCAGTAAAAAAACAAACAAAAAAAAACAATGATGGCGAGATAGAATCATTATGCAGTACATTCACAACCTTTGAACTAGACTCTCATAGCAAATTAAATGGTGTGATACTATCACTTATTTCAAATTGGAAGTGGAATGATTGCATGAGTATAGACGCATTCATCTGTGGCTCAATTGGCCTACCCAACTTGAAAAAGTTGGTACAGTCTAACGGTGGATGGGTACTTGCAGGGTGTAAATGATCACAAGACTCAGTTGCCTTAATTTCCTATGATACTGTGGTCCTATTAAGGCAAGAGTTCTCTTAGTGTGTCCTTGGAAAGGAACATTTGTGTCCAGTGGACTTGCTTAGTAAGCAAATGAAAGAAATAAGTATTGCAGAAAGAGTTCTAATCTTTATCTGATATACTCATTGCTTTGGTTAGCATTTGGATTATCCAATAATATCCTTGGAAGGGAGAAACTTTCCATCTCTCTGGCTATGCACTAATTGTCACATTAATATTATAGTGCATGGAATTAAATGAATATGCTCAGCAATTGGAGAAAAGACCAGCTTGTTAAGCATCTTTCTGATATCAGAAAGGTGCTTAAAAAGCTTTTAAGTATCCGCATTCATAAAAATGCTTTGGTCATGTGCTAGACCATTAACAGCAATAACTGGTGACCAAAGAATAGGAACAGGACCCAAAAAGACAAATCTTTTGAATGTTAAATAATTCATTTATCTTTTCTTTTTTGGCTGAATGAAAAGCTAAATTTGTGCTGAGGGATTTTGATTGTCCTGACACTGTTGTCTGGTTGTTTCTTCTCTGTTTACCAACGGGAAATGTGTTACAGCTTTCAAACTCTGAAAAAAATTTGAGCTATTACATTTATTTCACTAACTTTTATAACACATCAGAGAAGGTTAAATTCCATATATTACAAATAATTATAGACAAGTCTTTGTGCTCATATTTTCTTTGCTGTGTGTTCTCTACAGAGATGTTAAGAAATTTGTCTTGAGGTGAATTTCTTGATATCCATGTTTTCAACACTTACTCATCTATTTATGATTGCAGAGCTGATCATAATCCTTTGCATTATACACCAATGAACAGATTATTTAGATGACTAGGGATGTACCTCTTTACGAAACTTACAGGAGTATAGATGTATGTTGTCACTTGTAAATATTTAAATATTGTCAATTATTCATTTTTCAATAGATCAAAAATACCCAAGTACCTTTGAAAACTGAATGGGATGACAAATAAGCCACATACTCAAAACTGAAATTTACAATAAAAAATACAGAATCAACTATAATGTTCCAAAAAAAATGCACTGCTATAAATGTTGAGCAATTAAAAAGGCATTGTACCAATACCTGCACAAAATACTTCAGTAGATTTGAGTTAGAGTCTATTTCTTTCTCTTTGCTTCATCAATATTTATGTTGGTCTAATTATAAATGAGGTATAAAGGGTGAGGCTCCCTTAGATATGACAAACAAAAAAATGTAAAAGAAAGTTGATTATGTTGCCTTTGATTTTCTTGCTTTGGAAAGAACTGTTTAGTGCAGAGCAGATCCAGCACTAGGTGATCTAGGCAGTTGCCTAGATCGGCAGATGACGGCGGGGGGCTGGCAAAAAATGTAAGCCTTAATAAAAAAATTGTTCTATTTTGTTCATCAGATTCCGATCTGATGATTTCTGACCAGCTCACCTGTTTACTTCCTCCTTTGCATGTTGTTTACCTAAGCAAGTAACTGTCACTATGTGATCTCATCATGTTGGCTTCTTCCATTTGGGTAGGAGGGTAACGGTATATTCATTTAATATAGAGGTTTTTTTTTTTTCAGCCAGCAGGCTTGTATCTCCAAACTCCCACCTCTCTTCTTTTCCCATGGCTATTGATTAATTATTTAGTTATTACCATTCCCCGCCACCCATTTGGTATGCCCCCTCCCCCAATTTATCAGTCAGCAGTATGGCAGCAGGTGAAGCAGGTGTAAATTCACCTGAAATGTATTTTGCCAAACTGCTTATTTACTGTTCTACATTATTTCTAAAAAAAAAAAAAAAAAAAAAAAAAAAAAAACTGAACGTTTAGTTCACTGTCTGCCAGCAAGCAACATCATTGGCCAAGAGAGTAGACTGTAGAGATTTGAGACCAACTTGCAAAAACAGACAGTAATGTTTCATTTACTAGCATTGCTGCAATGCTGACCAGGCTTGTCCATATCCATACTGCTCAGCCAGAGGAATTGAACAGATGACCACTAAGCAAAAAAGGGATAAGTAAGTCACTTATCTCTCACTCTATGTGAGTGTCCACTTCAAGTCACTTGCTTCCTGCTTTTTTATTGGGAAAAAACATACATAAAGAAAATAGAAAGAGTGGAGTAGGCTGGCAAATGCTATATGAAATGTGTGGATGGTATCTGCTAGTGATGATGCATCAGATGATATTCACAGAATGTCCATATCTTTGCCTCATATTTTTGGTCTAAGGTGTGTGTGTGTGTGTGTGTGTGTGTGTGTGTGTGTGTGTGTGTGTGTGTGTGTGTGTGTGTGTGAGTGTGTGTGTGTGTGTGTGTTTTTCAGGAAAATCACTAAGGATTGAAGTCACAAAATAATGACATGCATTTGAATGTTCAGACTTCGTCCTAGCCTTCAAAAAATGGCAGGCTTAGCACAAATGATAAAAGTTGTTCCTTCTAAAACTGATGACTTTTAATGAAAATGGTTAACTACACTTAAATAATGCCAATAATTAGCCATAGACTTTTTTTAATTAAAAAATGTATATTAATTCACTTTTCTTATTCTGTCAACATCTCAAGTTAATAGTATTATTTTAGATGACCCTGATTGTCCCTAATTATGTCTGGATTTGTCCCTGGTTTGTTGAGAGGTATGGATGGTGTCTGGTCGATGACTTTTGGAGAAAAAGTGATGGATTGCAAATAATAAATAATGACAATAATTAGAGTGCTAGACTTTTACTTCAGAAAATGGATATTATTTCCCATTTTCTAATTCTGTCAATGTTTCAAGTTAGTAATAGTAATATGTTTAAAGTGCCCGATTGTCTCTAATTATTTTTTTACTTTGTCCCTGATTTGTTGAGAGTTATGACTAGTGACTGCTAAATATAGAAAGCAATGCTGAAAGTTAAATTAAACAGACAAGCAGTGTGTGGATTCACTCTGCATGGTTATGCCTTACATGTCTGAAATAAATCCCTCCACCACACAGCCACTCATAAGTGGTCCTCTATGTATTTCTTGACTGTGAATCTCAGCATATGCCTGTCAACATTCAGTGGCATGCTAGATGCACTTTAAATGTGAGTCTCAAAGAAAGTAAGGCTTACTGTTGCTTATGTTAATTCTGGTTACAGTGTCAGTGTTTCGTTTGTTTTGATGACAGATTTCGCTCAGTGCTTTTCCTGTGAAACTTGAAAGAAAAAGTTTCAAATTCTAATCATTGTAATCATTGTAAAAGTAGAATCTTTGTATTCTTTGTAAAATTAAAGACTGGTTTGAACAGTGTTTTCTGGTAATTAGAGCAAGACAACCAAATAGTGGGATATTGGCATGGTGGGGATGGGAGGGTGTGGGGTGAGGTGGACACGTTGGGGGGTGCCAGTCCACTGTCTTGCCTAGGGGCCCATTTGACCATGATTCAGCTCTGATCTAGTGTTAAACTGATGAGTACCCTTAAAATGGTGATGGTGATTTGAGCCTGGTAATGTCTGAGTAAAGGTGAGTGAGGAGCTTTGATAGGCAAATGTTTTATCTTTGATATTAAGGGTAACCCAAATGGCGTAGGTAACTATCTGTTTATTTTCATAAAGTGCAGGAAAAGTAAAATGTATTTCTTAGATTGTTTACAATGAGATTTTATATCCCCCCACAGCTTAACTTTGTGTTTCTCCATAGAGTAGTACATTATTCTATTAGCAGTTTTTGAATATGATAATCTTTGCATTTCCCCATAGAGTATCACATTATTCTAAAAGCTGCTAATTCACAATTTTTTTTAGAACTTTCAATCAGCCTTGATCTATGCAGGGTTTTGTCATCGTTTCTCATAAGTTTCATTGTATAGCAGAGTTTCTAATAACTTCCCATCATAAGAGATGTCCAATGCAAAGAAATGACAGCAGCATTCATGTCAATAGCTCTCACTCTAATTACACATACAGGGTCACCCTTCAGTCTATGAAGCCTCTCTAATATGTCAGTGACTCATTATCCAAGCTGCCAGATATGATTTAGATAAAGAATCAAACTTTTGTCAGGTGGTGCTCTGCATCTGTGAAACCTCAGCAAAGGTATGCATTGCATCAGCATATGTGCCATTAATTTATATGAATTAACTGTCTCTTTATGTAGCTAGTTGAGGGTGATGACAAACTGGTGACAGGATCAAGTCTTATGACACAGTATCAGGCATCATTGTGTACTACACATAATCATAATGCTATATACATTGCAGAAGGAGAGGTTAAATAAAGAAACAATGCTCAGCATTGAGAGTACACACAGTCACAAGCAGAGTAACTGTATCCAAGATCCACTGCTATGTCTTCTTTATGTTTACTCAATAATGAACCCCATGAAAAGCATTGTTTTAGACCTCTACCTCAAAAATTTTGACTTTATTTTTTTTAAGTTACAGAAATATTGTATATATCTGCATTTCCTCAAAGCATACATCTCAATCATTTTAGCAAGAAATCTGGACAAAGGCAAAAATAAGGCGGGGGTGAAAGCCCATAATCATAGACAGATTTTAAATGTTGCTCTTTCTAACTTAGAACATTGATTGCTAGAATAATAGAGTTTGCATTAGCATGCATTTTCTGAAAATAGGACATCTGAATTTCAAATGACTATCATTATTTAGTGACTGCATTCCTCAGTGACACACCCGAATGCCAAACATTTTATGAGGCATACACCAAAAACATGATGAAAAAAACAGGACATGCTGCAAAACTGTAGATAGCTGAGAAGTATGCTTCAAACGCACCTATCATACCTAACCATATGTTTCCATGAAGTGTACATTCCACGTGTTACTCAAGTTGCCTTCTTTTAATAATGTATACTTAAAGTCCTTCATTATTTGTTGAGTGCTATGTTTTCTCATGTCACTTTCTGTACTGCTGTCTTCTGCTTCCTTTTATAATCTCCATTGTTTTCCTTCTTATCATGCTTTCAGTGTCACTTCATATTTGTCCAAGACCATTTATTATTTTTCTGTCACCTTAACTCCTCCACTCCTTAGTTTACTCCGTTTATTTCTCCTTTCAGTGCCTATAAATTCATCATGCCCCAGCAGAGATACTCATCTTGCCCCTCATTTCTAATTCATTGGTGTTGCACTCTTGACTATTCCTTCTAGAACTAGTGTTTGTTTTTGTATCATCTTTCTAATTGTTTTTTGTTTCAGTTTAGCCTGAAAAGTTGAAGTCTTCCATACCTGCATCCCTTCCTCTGTTGCTCACTACCGCATTGCTCTTGACTTCTCACCTTCCCTCGGTCTGCATATCATCACCACACTTTCCTTAACACATGCTCTGCATTTATCTTCTTTCTTCCTACTCTTGTTCTTAAGGGAAATTTTGTTGTAGAAACATCTATTTATTATTCTTAACTGTTTATTCTAAGTGTGTTGCATTGTTTCTAATACATCTCTCTCTCCAATAGCCTCTTTCTTTTTGTTTTTTTTTCAATAATAAATCTTTATTATTTTCAGTTGTTGATACAATAATACACTACACAAAATAAAATACAGCAATATCAAAAGTAAACCTATAATCACACTACTACACTATATATACATTATCTACATGAATGCTTCCAACAGATAACTAAAATCTTTATACATTAAGATAAAATTCTTGACAAGGTATTAAAAGATCTAGTATCAGTATACAGGTTATTGATAACGTTTCCAACTTTAATATGTACACCCCAAGGAACAATATAATTTAATCATTATGCCAATACAATATTAAAGATTTTCTCCCAAATTTTTGGATTATTTGTGTTTTTCTTGTGATCCTTAATTAATAATTTATGTGCTAAAATATGTTTTATTGCTACACTTTTAAAATTTTCCCATGAAGTCTGCACTGGATTCAACCAGTTTGTAGCTATGTACAATTTCATTAATAAAAAAATATTTGTAAGTATTATCAATTGGGATTTATCCAAATCGTTCGGCGGGATATGTAGAATCATAAATTCCCAGGAAAGTGTAGATTGTTGATAACCCATTTTTTGTAATTGAATTTTTAAAGAATTCCAAAGTTTAAATATACATTTACAGCTCCAGAACATGTGTAAAAGATCCACCGTTTGATCAGTGCAATATGGACCTTTAGGTGAATTTTTAGAGTCAAATTTATGTATTCTAAGACGAGTATAATAGGCATTATTAAAAATCATCAGTTGCGTAAATAACAATTTTTGGAGATATACTGCTTTTAAGGTTAGGTTAATAGCTTTTAATATTTTATTGTCCTCAATCAATGGTATTTTCTCCTTCCAGTAATTTGCGAAGAGTATTTGATTCTTGTATTTCAATTCTTTTATTAAGTTATATGTAGATGTTATATATTTAAAATCTTGCATCAGAGTTTGCCATAAACTTAAACATTTGGTCAAATCTTCTTCTTTAATTCCAAAGTCATTAAAATAATTTATGGAAAGATCCTTTAATTGTCGAATTATATTTAAATAAGATTTAGGAAGGTTCATCTCTTTTAATATATCATGTACTGATATACCAATATAAGGGTATAGATCCAGTAAAGTTACATTAATTATTTGTGGAAATCTTTTAAGGTCTATCAATTGATTATTGATTTTCAGGTTCGGATTCTTATGAAAAGGTTGAAGAGTCATCATATATTGTAAAAGATCCAAAGATTGAAACAGATTTTGTACCAATATTATATATGTTCTAATGTGTTCCATCAAGGCATATAATTTAAAATTCTCTATCTTTAAAAAGGGTAATGCCTTAGAATTCATTCCCAACTTAACAACATGTTTATAGTTCAGAATTAACCAATTAGGTGACCATTTATAATTAGATATGTCATAATTAGCCACTCTTAGAATTCTATTAGAGTTTATTATTAAATAATATATCTCAAAGTTAGGTAAATCTAAACCTCCCTTAACCTTTGGAATCATCAATTTCTCATAAGCTATTCTGGTTTTCTTAGGCTCCCATACAAATTTAGCTAATTCTGTGTGAATTTGTTGAAAGAATTTTTTGGAAATTGAGACTTGAGACGCTCGAAAGATATATAACATTTTAGGGAGTACTTTCATTTTAATGATTGAGACTTTGGCCATTGTTGGTAATTTCAAATTATTCCATCTTTTTAGATTAGACAATATATGATTCCAGGTCAACTTAACGTTATTCATTAGGAAATCTGTATTATTTGTGGAAAAGACAATACCCAAATACTTTATCTTTTCTTCCGATTTTAGTTGACCTACAAGTGGTAAAAGCGAAAAGGGTTTAGGTGTTTTTAAAGGAAATAAATTACTTTTTCTAAGATTTATTTTATAATTAGAAATCTCTGCAAATTCTTCCACTGCTTTCAAGATTTTCTTAGTATCTGATATAGGTGTCGTACAATAAATATTTAGATTATCAGCAAAAGCAGCCATGGATATCTTGGTACCATAAATTATTGGAGCATTATGATATATATTTTGCTTTATATGTAAAAATAATGGTTCTAAATATAAATTGAATAACATAGGAGATAGTGGACAACCCTGATGTGTTCCATTTTTAATTTGTATTCTTTTAGAAAAATTCTTATTGATATATAGAGTTGTATAAGGGTTATTATAAAGTTTTTTTAATGTTAGAATAAAGTCTTGAGGCATATTAAAGTATGTTAAAATATCAAATAAGAATTTTAGATTAACTCTATCAAATGCTTTCTGTGCATCAATTATAAGTGCATAAATATTCAGATTTCTTTGATTGGCATAAGAAATTAATGTTTGAAGAGATAGGGTATTATCAGTTGTTTGTCTACCATTCATGAAGCCGGCTTGTTCATTAGATATTATTAAATTTATTACCTTTTTCAATCTATTAGCTAAAATAGAGGTCATAATTTTCATGCCTATATTTAAAAGTGAAATGGGCCTATAATTGTCTGGATTTTGAAGATCTGCCTTTTCTTTGGGTATAAGAATTGTTTTTGAAGCATTAAAATGAAGGTAATTAATTTTATTATTAATTATGTAGTTAAATATATAATGAAGTATTTTACTTAAAATATCACCAAAAGTTTTATAGAACTCTGCAGTTAGACCATCTCGTCCTGGAGCTTTATGTGGTTTCAGATTATTAATTATATCTCTTATCTCCTCAGAGGAAATTGGCTTAATTAAGTCCACCTGATATTCATCCCCTATTCTCGGAAAGATAATCTTCTGAAGAAAATCACTAATAGTCTTATTTGTATTTAATTCCTGATGCTCACCATACATTTGAGAGAATATTGATTCAAAAATATTCATCATTTCTTTTGTATTAGTATATCTTTTATTATTAAAATGCATTTCAGTAATTTGAGAGGGCACTTTTGACTAATTATACGTGCCAATGCTTTTGATGGGGTCTGAATATGATTAGCATATTTTACCAATATTTTTTGCTCATAAAATGATAATTTACTATTCTGAAGGAAGAACATATCTTTTTGACATTTTAGTAATTCTAATTCAGTTTGTTTGTTATAATTCCTTTGTAAGTCTTGGTCTAATAACTTAATTTTAGTCTCCAAATCTTGTATGTCTCTATTTTCAGTTTTTTAAAATATGTAGCTTTTTGAATAAAAATTCCCCTCACTAATGCTTTGGTTGCCGCCCATTCTATATCAGGTGGATGTCTCTGTTTGGGGAGATTAACTAGTAATAGGTTAAGAGTCTGTTGAATTTCGAGAATTATTTCTTTTTTATTTAACAAATTCGGATTCAAGGACCAATTATACCCTCTATTCATTCCAATATTCCTAATATCTTTTTTGAAAGTTAGTGTAATTCTGGAATGATCTGATATATATCTAGCTTGTATGACTACACTGGGCTCTAAATTAATTAGTACTTCTGAAATCAAGAAGAAATCAATCCTAGACCACATTTTATGGCAACTCGAGAAAAATGTAAAGTTAGTTGTGTTTATTTGATTATTTGTATATATGAAGGGATCATATAATTTAAAATCTTGTTTAAGTTCCTTTAATGTTATTACTGCTTGATTATTTACCATCCTCAGTGAACTTGATTTATCCCTTTTGGGGTCTTGATACATATTCCAATCCCCTCCTAATATTATATAATAATTATTATATTGATTAAGGATAAAATATACCAAAAAACAGGAACTGCAACTGAACTGATAATCAGCAAACACCACCAAGGAGCAAACGAAGATGGTAAATCGCCACCCAAAGCCGAGGTTCACAAAGACTGCAGTCCGATCCTTTTAGTTAAAACACTTTATTCAGATGTATAAACGCCTTACAGTCAACAACACCCACTGCGTTTTCGTCCACTTCCTTGACTTCCTCAGAAACAATTAACTAGCCAGTTGAGTAGCATTTATATATCATCAGTCATTAATCAATTTTGCAATCAATCATGTCCATTTGTATATTTAAAGGACTAAAGACACCTCTACTAAAAATCCATTATAAAACACTAGATAAATGAATAAGTGACTATTAAGCTAATATGGAGTTAAAATATTTTAAAAGACTATTAAAAAATTGTTAAAACATGTTAGTGAATGAACATCCTTGAATATTATTCAGAATGAAAGGATTGTTGGAATAAAAAATAAAAAATACATTTTGTAAAACAGAACCATTTGTATGTACAACAAGAAAGGTCAATTCATTATAAAATATGATGTAAAGTATCTGTTAAGGAATGGGTTACATATTATGAAATACTTATACATATAATTTTAATAAAAAAGAAAGGAATTTTAAAATATATAATTATTGAAATTGATTGTTAAGAATGTTGACACTGAAAACATTAGATATCTCCTTACAGGTTTGTATGGGTTATTAAAGTATTCCTCTTGATTATGGGGACATCCGGTGGCTAATAATGGTGAATACATCTTATACCATTTTACAATTTGGCTGCTCTCAATTTTAACAAGGGCTTGATGGATATATGTTCATTAAGCCCTGGATATTTATCCGCACTTAGAGTTACTTGCCACCATAATTCCCTATACTCGATTGTAGTCTCCCATGGTCCTCCTCGAATATCCTGCTTAATCTGTTCAATTACCATAAACTTAAACTTGTACTCCTTACATGTTTTGCTATGTTTATATAATGCATTACTTTCTTTCATGGTGTTTATATCATATGTATGCTCGTAAATCCTTTTCCTTAGAGCTCTTTCGGATTTACCGACATAGAAAGCACCACATTTTTCACAATATGCAAGATAAACTATACCTTTAGTGTCACAGTTAAAAAACTCTTTACTAGTTATCTTTTTATTCCTACTTGCAATATTGTGCCCTTCACCATTTATAACATAGCAGCATTGGTTACAGTGTCCACATTTATCATTACCCTTCTTATTCATTCTTTGGTTGTTATTACTTTTCTTACTTTCCAAAATGTTGCCTATATTTCTGGAGTTTCTGTAAATGATTTTCTTAGGAATGTTCCCTATACTCTCAATGTCTGTGAATGTTAAAAATTTGTCCCATTCTTTGAAGAAAATTTTACTAATAGCATTGTTGATGCCATTGTACTCCAAAATTAAAGCCTGGGAAAACTCCGTAGAGGCCACATTGTTTTGATTGTTGTTTTTATTTTGGTTATTTTCATTGATCATTGTTTCCCCACCACAAGCACCTCTATTCTGACCTTTATAGATAGGTGCAAACCTATTTTTTCTTCCTTCTACCACTTCTTTGGTTATAAGTTGGACAAAATTATTAGGGTAGCCTCTCTCTATGAACATTTTACCTAACAATTCACATTGCTACTCAACTGGCTAGTTAATTGTTTCTGAGGAAGTCAAGGAAGTGGACGTAAACGCAGTGGGTGTTGTTGACTGTAAGGCGTTTATACATCTGAATAAAGTGTTTTAACTAAAAGGATCGGACTGCAGTCTTTGTGAACCTCGGCTTTGGGTGGCGATTTACCATCTTCGTTTGCTGCTTGGTGGTGTTTGCTGATTATAAGGATAAAATATAGTGATGCTATAAAAGATTGTTGGTTGGTGCATGGTGCATATATATTAAGAAGTAAAATAGGTTTATCATAAAGAATAGATGAGAATATCACATAGCACCATCTTCCTTCACTATCTGTTTTAGTATCTATTATTTTCTCTTGACATTGGGTTTTAATAATAATAGCTACCCCTGCACTATTAGTTGTCCCTTCTGAAGCTATTACCTCCCTAATCCATTTCTTACTCTTAATCTCTGCCCATTGGTCATTAGTTAAGTGTGTTTCTTGCAATAAAATAAAATATGCCTTTGTCTGAAGCAGTAAATGTAGCACTAATTTCCTTTTTTTTCATGTTCTGGAGCCCTTTAATGTTCCATGAGTCTATTATCCACATACTAAGATCTTTTTTCCAGTTAAACGTATCTTAAAGTGAGAAAAATGTATTAAATTAAAATATAAATGTATAGTATATTTTGTCTGGAAGCAATTCCACAATCCCGTCCCACACCAGTGCCTATCCACTATTCCCCTGGACCAGGACATACATAAGTTTCTTGCAACGTTAAAAGTTCCACGGGTAACTAGCTTAACTAAATAACTATTGATTATTCTACAAAATACAACATCAGAGTCATGCAAAAAACCTATGTAAGTTACTTCTACTTCTACAAAGACTAACCCAAACATTCCCTATTAAACACTGATATAATCCTACACCTCTTGTATAAACTATTTATTTAAATATGTCAAGTAAATGTTCTTAATTACATGAATATTCCAACTACAGATTTGCCACTTGAGACACAATTAGAAAATATTTGTATTCCCCAGTGTATCCATGTTAATACTGTCATTAGATAATATGGTTAAAGAGAGACATTAGATGTCATTTTACTGACTAATAAAGCTAAAGATAAACAACAACAAATTCCTAGCACAGTCCTCATAATAAACAAAGCAATAAAAGGAAATTATTTTTATGTTAACTATAGCATTATAACTATAGTAATATCTATATTATTACCATTAACATTGCAATAACTCTTTGTCCATTTAACTACTAAATACCCTATCCCAAGCCCTCATATCTAATTATCAGCAATAATGTATCATGTTATCAATGCAGCATTAAGCAAACTAGTTAGCAGCATTCACATTCAGTATGACATTTCTGCAAACATAGTAAAAAGGAGAAAAAAAGAGAGAGAGAAAAAAAGGAAAAAAGCTGCACACATTAATCTATTTTTCATGTTCTAACTATATGTTCAAAGTTATAGTTATTTTAAGCAGTCATTTATAAAGCACATTTTAAACATTACTATATTCACTTGCTGACATAATTACATGCATTTCCATCTATTTTAGAGACGTAATTATAGCTTACATGTTTTAAATGTCCAAAATGTCCCAATCTTGTTAAAACAGCTTCTGCCTTTTTTCCAATGCATTTGCTGCATTCTGTTCCCCTAATTCTGACCTCGGCCTCGCGATGGGGGACCCATTTAACGAGTGGACTTCCTGGGACACCATTTCAGAGTCGGACCTCTTCAACAGCAAGGGAATTTCCTGTTGACTCACTCAGAAATGGATTTATGGAAAGCCGTAAAAAGTCAGCAGCTCGTCTCAGGCAGTCTGGAGCAATAAAAAAAACGAAAATAAACGAAATAACCAGACCACAGAAGGCCTAGATGTTTTTAGAAACAGACAAAGGATTATAAAGCCTCGGATCCCAGTAATACTTCATCCAAGCCTGCACCTCATGACAGCCAGACTGAATAAACACATCAGGCTTCTGAAGCTGGAAGAGACTTGAAAATCTTCAAAAAGGTAACTTTTGCTTCCTTTTTTGTAGAAACAGAGTACTTGGAGCCTTCAACTGCGAAAATTAATGTATTGGGATATTTCATTTGAAATGTAATATTCCTTTCAATAAGAAACTTACAGTAAGCAGATAGTGCTTGCCTGGCTTGTCTTATTTGAAATGGTAAATCCTTTGCCATAGAAACTTTATATTTTTGCCACATAACATAGCCTCCATTTTTTTTGACAGTCAATATTATATTATTCACATCTTGGTAATTCAATATTTTCACATAAACTGGTCTAGGTATATTTGAGGCTTGAGCTTCTCTCAGAGCTCTATGTGCTCTCTCTATAACTATTTGTTTAGCCACATCAGAGTCCTTGAGCAGCGTTGCAAATATTTGTGTGATAGTTGGAATTAAATCATTATATTGTACTGTTTCTGGTATCCCTCTGATTATTATATTATTCCTCCTGGAACATGCCTCTAGATTCAGAATTTTATCCTGCATCAACTGTATATCTGAGTCATGCCTGTCTGTTTTCATAGTAAGCAATGTTATTTTGTCTTCATTCTCAGCTATTCTGGTTTCTGTTCTATCCATTCTTTCTAGGATTTGGCTGCATGTAGTCCCAAAAGTTTGTACCTGGCTAGACAGTTCTTTCAAGGCTTCTTGTATGGGTAATAAAGCAGTTTTAATATCCTCCATATTAGCCAGCTGATCTGATTTCTGTTTCATTCCTGGCTTTGATAGTTCCTGATGTTTTAGAATCTTTTGTCTTTTCAAAGTTAAATCTTTTTCTGGTGATTGTAGATCTGATAATTTAGTTTTTGTTGTTATTGTTTCCATGCTTTTATCTTCTTTCGACATTATCCGGAATTGCAGTACTTGTTGTAGCTGAATAATAAGTAACCACAATGTTGATCAGACAGTTCCTTTGTTAGTTCTCTATTCAGAGCCAGTCAATCAGTTTTAATCCTGCTAGTTCTTTTTATTTCTTTATGTTCTTTCACCTCTCAAGCGATAATCGGCTGTATTACTTTTATTTTTAACCAAAATTTATGTAAAAAGAACTTATGGTATATCCTCAGGGTTAGATTTATTCGGGAAATTTGAAGAGCTGCAGATATTCAGTGTCTACAGAATGGCAGCCATCTTTGAATCCATCCCAATAGCCTCTTTCTTGACTCATTTCACTAAGTTCTTCACCTTCTTCTTACTCCAGTTTTCTTTCAGAGTATTTATGTGACTGGCACTGCATCAGATTTTTGTAGATGATCCCCCTTTCTCTTCTCTTTCTGTCTCACCCACTTCTTCACTAGCAAGGCCCAGATATTATTTATATTCCATTGCTCCACCCCTATGTCTCATTCTCTCTCCCCAGTATCTTTTCTGCATCATCCAATGCCATTATATCCATTTCCAGTCCCATAATTTTTCCTATGCCAGCTATTTTGAAAGTATTCAGCTATAGCTTCTGGTAGGTATGTTTTAATATTTGATATAGTTTGTAAGTATCCCATTCTTCTGCTCTTTACCTTAAATTGATTTGTCCGTCTCTGTTCCATTCTATTATCTTCCCTCTAGACCTGTTACCATTCTGTTCCTGCTTTTTACACTTATTAGTCTTGCTTCCACTTCAAACTTCTACTTAGGGTTGCTGCCTTCCTTTATAGTTCTCATTCCCCCACCTGTTTTCAGTCTCCAATTTCCTTTGCATTCATCCTGTAGTGAGTGTTATACACATCTTTAAGTGTTGAATTCCCTGCATCCCTCTTGAATTCTTTCTATCTTCAGTCCATTGGCAGCCTTTGGAGCTGATCCTTCATTCAACATGAGTTTGCTGTACTTTTTGTTTGGATGTCTTTCATTACTTCTTCCAACATTGTGCTGGTAGTTAACTCAGTGCACATCTTATTTTCAGTTTTAGGTTATTTTCAGTGTACTGACTCTTTCTGTAAATGTGTTAGCTTCTTAATCAATATTTTAGAGAGTTTTTTTGCTTAGTTTCTTGCATTTTTTTTTTCATTGGTCCTTGCCAAAGTTTACATTCTTCCATGCTTGGCACTTGTCTTGCCTTATTAAATTCCTCAGTCATGACCCCTCCCCCTATTGAATTACTCCATATTAAGTGATGCTATCATTCTAATTTTATAATACTGATTTATTTATCTGAACATCCCCATTTCTTTTACATCTTTCCATAAATTCTAGTAACACCTACAAATTTGCTGCTGTTTTTTTTTCTTTGCATGAACCCTGCTTATCTATTAATATTAGCTCTGAGATGATAAAATTCAGTCTGCAACTAAAACTTTTACAAAAAATTTGTAGCATTTATCTTATAAATTGGTCTGAAGATCTTCAAGTCCATGGTCTCCTTTTCTTCCTTTGTAAAACTGCTTTATATTTTAACATTGCTGAAGTTAACCCCCTTGCTTTTCTACACTGAATACAAAATCATGGGAGGTTATGCTTTACTTTTCTATCAACCTTCTGGATACCTTTCAGATTTTACAACATTCTCCCTTTTCTGTCCTCTGATGGTCTCTTCATCACATCCCTTGTAATTTACTGATTGTCATTTTTTTCCATCTTTGTTACTTTCTCCAATTTCTGTCCATGTGCACTGTTGTCTCCCATTCATTGCTGGAGTTATAGCTCTTCATAGCATCATGCCATTGGTGTCTCTTACACCCCTTTATTTCTTCTCTAAGTCTTTCAAATTTATTACGTTCTTGTACTTTTCCATCTCTGATTAAGCCAACATGCCAAAACCTACCCAGGTTTCTCTACTTAACAGTAATGAATGCTTTCCTTCTCACCATTTCCACTAATTTCTTTGTTATCTTCTAGACTTCTACCCAATGGTTTATCTTTTGTTCCACTTGTTCCTACTCATATTTTGTTTGTCCACCATGTCCAGTGTAGTCTATTTTTTCTCTCCTATCCTACAGTTGTCATTTCTACCAATACCCCAAGCTTCCTGCATTGTGCACATTCTCTATCTGCTAATCTTAAATCACCCTGTTCCACCATCCAAGTTTTAGCTTCACCCTTCTCTGATTGTTCTCCCTTGTTATCTTTTCTACAGTATTTTTAATTTATCCTTTCTATCATCTTTTTTGCATTCAGATTCCTCCCACCTTCACTGCACCTATATAGTCATTCTAGTCTCTCCAATTTTTACTATAAATATTAACAAAATATTCTGAATCTGTTTCAGCTCCATCTTTCCAATCTCCTTCCTACATAGAAGGTATTATTTTATTTTCTTCACCATAAAAAGTCATGTTTGTTACCCTGATTCCAACTATTTGTCTACAGACTTCCATTTTATTTCTTGTCTGGCTTCTTCTGAGCTTTCTTCTTCCATTCCTTTCTTTTGTTTTTTTTTCCTATCTTCCACTTCATTCAGTGTAATGATAAAATCACTTCCTCATACTTCTGTCTCTCCTATCTCTGCTCTTCACCTCTTCTCTAAAGCCATTCTAGAAGGATCCCTATTGATATCTACAGGAAGGCATTAGCAGTTCAAACACTAAAATTGATAACTAATATCTTGCTTAACCTTGGCACAAAATACTTGCACTCTTACATGTAGCATTAAATCTGTAGATTCATTTTCCTAGTTTGCCCTAGTGAAAAACACACCACAACATAAATAAGGCTAAATGTGTGCCTATAACAGCAATAGCAGCTTCTACTAAACTTTGCAATATACAAGTTACTGTACCATTCATTTTCTCTAACCTAGCAGTGAAGCTTAAAGGATTGCTATCCACTATGCTCAAATGCATATATGGTAAGGCCTTAGTTCAGCAAAGTTTCAGGAGAAAATGCTTTTTCTAAGTTTGTTCCTACAGCTGAGAATTCATAATCATAAGATACATGAAAACTCAAAAATTCCACTGAATTCAAAAAGAAGTTGGTGCAGCATCTAGGTGACAAATTCAATTGCTCCTATTATGATGTAGGCTAACTAAACAACTAATACCATCACATTTACATATATACATATATAATTATATATGCTAGTATAAACTTTAATGGGGGATGTAGCCTTTTACAACTGTAAATGCTAGACAATTCAGCACATTGTTTCGGTAGCAGTTACAGGTTTTATGGGCTCAAGTTGCTAGCCCAAGACCCAACTACCTAGCTCTGGATATGACTGAAAAAGCCCTGTTGACTAGATGATGAATCTGGTGAAAAAGATAGACAGATAGATAGAAGATAGATAGACAGACAGATACAAATATAGAAAGATTGATGTCTTCTATTGTCCAGTTTGTATCACTGACTTTGCCTGTGAATATCAACCATTGCTTAATATCAGTCCCTTCCACCTCTTTCTTATAAATCTCCATCCATTTTTTGAATAATATGTCTACCTCTCTTCCCTCTGCCATTAACATGCATTATTTCAACAGCTCAGTATCCTGTTGCTTTTAGCTTCTCCCCGTCTTTTACCTTTAATTTGCTTCTTGGTGGAATACTCTTCATGTCTTTACTTTATACAGAGTCATTTACTTTTTACTTACTTAATCAGTTTCAGTATCCCTGCATGATCCATTGCACTAGCTAGTTGCCACCTGTTCTAAGCCTCCTTTATCTTTTCCACTGCCTGAGCCTGATTGGCACCTATCCCCTACTAACCATCTTTGGATTTCACAGTGCCCACACCTAACATATAGATTTTATGAACTGAGATGCTTTCTGACATTCAGGAACCTGAAAACACTTATTTATTCTTCTTGAATTTCCTCAATCTTGGTCCCCCTTCTCAGTTTCCAATCTGTCTTCATTCTACTCTGTTCACTTATCTGCGTTATATCTCCATTCTTCCACCATGTTTCTTTCTACATTCATTTGGTCTCTGCATTCCAGTTTATTCCACACCTTCCAGTCTCTGTGTTTTTGCTCTCTCCTTTCCTCATATTAGAGTTCCCCTTTTCTTTTTCTCATCCGATTTGTTGTTTCCTCCTTTCTGTCTCCCCTGTGACTCTGATTACTTGCTGTTCCTCCCGAGTCTCTATGTCTGTTTTATTCCCTTGTTGTGGAATTTACACATTGTTTACCTGACTACATCTAACCAGCATATTTGTCTTGCCATTCACACTAGCTGAGTAACATGCCTTGTTTCTGTTGGTTATTATTGTATACTTTCACTATTTTGTACTGGACTGTCCTTTTTCTCTTTCTGTATTTTTTTATTACTAATACTAAATCTGTATGTAGAGCTTAAGTATTTTTTTCTTTTCCAGTGTTTGTCTTCTCTTCCTTTTTGCTTTTATTCTCATTTTGCATCAATGTCATTTTGATTTTCTTGTTTTTCATCCTGTGCAGAGAGTTTGACCTATTATGTCACTATTCAAATGCCTAATTTCACATATCTATTTCATTCTGGTCTTCTTTTTTTTGCCTGTACTACCCCTGCTATTTTTCATCTGCCTCCCTCTATGTTGTGTATTAAGTGCTCACTACATTTAATTTTTTTCTCTTGCTATTGAATCCCTTCATGTTTTTCTTATTGCAACAGTGCACTTGCAGACATACATTATTGTCATGTGATTTTTGCATTTACTTTTGTATCGGTTTTATCTATAGATTGATCGATAGATTAGATAGCTAGACAGACAAACAGATAGATAGATAACTATAACATTATCAGACTGTTAGAAAAATGTGTATTTGAATATATGAGAAATGCTAGTTTAAAAGCAAAGTAGTATATAATGCATTTTATTCTATTAATCATATAACAGAAAGGATTAATTTATGTTTAAATGTAAGTAATTTTGAAACTGCAGTGTGGCTTGAAGCAAGCTGACCTTCAACCCTAGCAGATGCTAGCTTAGCAAGTTTTAATGTTTATGCTTTTCATAAGTGATTATCTGCTGGGTCAGGAAATTAAATGTGTGAAATAATGAAATCTTCTGCTCTTTCCTGCTGGGATGATTTGGCCTTGTATATGTGTTACTGAGATAGCATGCAGCTGATGAGAAAGTGTAACAGTGAACAAAGATGTGTATTAAAAGACTGAATCTGTTATTGTATTCAAACTGATATGAAACCTTGAAAAAGTAACTTTACAGAAAGACATTATGTCTGACCAGGTGGAAAGCAAGGCCGTATTGTTACCAGAGGAAAACTTTTTTTAAAATATACAGCATCAGCAGTTTTTATGAATAGAGGACTGTAAGCTAAAGTGATGTAGATGCCCTGTGACATATCACGTCAGTAAGGTGGGCACAGCTTGAATGTTAAACCTATATAAACTTGTGTGCTTCCTGTTTCATGTTAGACAAAATTCTGTACTTGTACGTTTTTTGCCTCCTGGTGTACACTAGTAAACTTTTGAATCTGAACCTCCTGTGTATTGAATTCTTGATTTTATTTAACAGTTTGGTCCTTTGGACCAGAATTCCCTCAGACAGCTGCAGATCAGAGTCTACCGGTGGTCGAATACTGCGCAGGAGAAGTTACCGAAATGGTTCTTCTTGGGTGAAAAGACCTCCGACTGAATTGTCGTTTAAAGAGGCTGGCCACTTTCTGATCTGTGGCCGAAGAGCGGATACTGGACGATTCAATACCGGAGGCTCAGGTAGGAAGAATTTGCCTTTTTTCTGTTTTAGATCAGGGACTAGGTTACAGTATATTGTTGTCAAGATTTGTTTTGCAGATCAGGGACAAAAGGAAGTACTGTATATTTGGTCATAGATCAGGGTAACAGAATAAGATAGGCAGTTATTCTAGATAAACTGTGAAAAGGAACTGAGAACTTGATATCACGTGATAAAAAAAAGGGGTTATGTAACATTTTCTTTGCCATGGGAAATCAGTGCACTAAAACATTGCGAGATCCGCCCCTAACCGAAGACGCAAAATACATGCAATTACAACGTTCTGATAACGTTAGGTATTATACGAAATGGGTTAACAAATATGAATTTGATGGTAAACTAGATAAAACTTCACTAGTTAATCTCCTTAAGCAGCTTAAATCTGATGCAGGAGGTCAGGCAAAAATGCAACGCCAATTAGGCATTTCTCAGGCACACAGGAGGACTGAGGAAGCAAATCGTAGAGAACAGAAGCTGAAAAATTCAAAAACAATTATTTTTAGACAAAGAAGATAATAACTTGGTAATAGCAACAGCTCCTCCTCCTCCTCCTCCTCCCTTGCCCCCTCCCTTACCCTTTTCAGGATATGAAGTGAGTGGACAGGCTGGTCTGCCTCCGAGTTATCCTGAAGCTTCAGCAAGACCACAACCATTTGTTAGAGATCCTATTGAAACTAGGTCCCAAACACGTAAAATACATAGGGATGCAGAATCATATCAAATAGAGAGAAACCTACAGGATGAGAGTGAGGAAGAAATATGCCCACTTATAGAAGTTCCAAATCCTCAGGCAGGACAGGAAGGGCAAAACCCAACACTCTTAGTATATAGACCATGGACACCGGAGGATAT